>NW_004798520.1:117548-121360 GCF_000002075.1 Aplysia californica | reverse complement strand
AACGTCCCATTCCCACGTGCCCCAGGGAGCAGTAGCGAGCCATCAATGCTAGTTCATGACCAATTACCCGAGGTCAAAGGTCACAGGATCGTACACAACCACCCCCACCCCCACTCACCCACCCGGGCAGACAGTTGTTACTGAAGTGACCCGGGGGGTGTCCTGAATAAAGGACGAGTTGTACGGCCACTCAGTCGTGGGGGATTAGTACATTACCATCATTAACTCTTTTGTTTGGAACAAATGGGGAAATGGTATAGGTTTAACGCCCCTATCAACACTATTAGGTTATTTAAGGGGCGGGACCTCCTAGTTTAACGTCCGTCTCCGATAGGACCGAGCCAAGTGGGAAATTCGTGTAAAGTGCCTTTCCCAAGGACACAACGTCGGACCGAGCTGAGGCTCGAACCCCCGAACTCGCAATCTAACGATTACGAGTCCGGTAGCCTGACCTCTAGGCTACCGACGCCACTTTTGTTTGGATTAGTAAGGAATTAGGTACATTACCATTATTAACTCTTTTGTTTGGATTAGTTTAGTGAGAGTTTTACGGCGCTCGCAACTGCATATTAATAAGGTCATATGAGCGCCCATTAACACTTTCACGTGTACACCACGGAGTTTAGCTTGTTTTGTTTGTTTAACTGTCTGTGTTTATTGTTTTTTGTTGTGTTTTTTGTTGTGTTTTTTTTTTGGTGGGGAGGGTTGGGTTGGTGAATAAATGTGTGTGTGTGTGTGGGGGGGGGGGTTAGTGAATGGACAAGTACATAGACTCAGCAATTATCATTTAGTGCTGGGAACAAGTAAGAGAATTGGACACATTAACCCTACTATTGCCGCCCAACCCGGGACTGTTTCTGTTTGTTCAGATCTGAGCACGGCAGTCAAGGGTGAGCACTATTGTGCTCTCACACACGGAGAATTGGACTCATTAACCCTACTGTTGTCGACCAGCGTAGCACTGTCTCTGTGTGTTAAGAACTAGGCTTTCTTAAGAACTAAGTTTGGGTTTTGGGGGTTCTTTGGTATGTGTTTTACTAACTTTTACGGCGCTCGCAACTGCATAAGGTCATATGAGCGCGCGGGACACACCTAATACTTTTAGTTGGTAGGAATTTTAAAATTTTGCCTGGGTGGCGGCCGAGGCCTACTCTTATCGATTTTAGACCACCAAGGGATCTTTAACGTGCGCAACTTGCACACGGGCCTAAGTTTGGTGGTTAAGAGGTGAACAATATTGTGTTCTGAGAGGCGAAGGGTTCGACTCATTAACCCTTCTCCTTAGTGAGCTTGAACAGATGGGAGGTGGGAAAAGCTTTAAGGAAAACAAGAATTACATTTTATTAGAGCATCCGTCTAAGCAGGATAGTGGGGATCAAGTGGTACGATCGAGTCACAAATGCTCAACTGTGGGAAAGAACAAGCCAAAAGCCAGTAGAGGAAGACAACATACAGGTGAAGAAATGGAAATGGATTGGGCACACCCTGAGGAGACCCCCGACAAGCATCATCAGACAGGCTTTGACGTGGAATCCACAAGGAAAACGGAAAAAGGGAAGACCAAAGATGACATGGAGGCGAGCGGTACAAGCGGAAACGGAAAAGGCCCGGACACCATGGAAACAGCCTGAAAAGGATGCACAGAACAGGCTTCGCTGGAGAAATGTTGTTGCTGGCCTATCCGAGCGCAGACATGAGTGTCGGACCAAGTTCTGCATGGTGTTCCCCTTGATCTTTTACCCTGTGGGTTCCAATTCCACACTGTCCTTGTTATGCAGCTGCTTGACTTCCTGAGAGTATGCCCAATCCATCGCCACCGCCTTGTTTCCACCTCATCCTTAAATTATGTCAATAGGAGCGTAAAAACACCTTCATAATTTAAAGAACAGATTCCATCTAGTTTCCCATCTGGCTCTGTCTTTTGTATGTTTGTCACTCTCTTGTGACCCACTATTTCCGGGGTGCCTTGATAGTCGAAACAGACTTTGTGCTGTAGAAGCTAGAGAGGTGAGCAGAGTGCGTCTGATTCCTCTTTTAAAACGTTATTCTGCACACCTCAACAACATCCGTTGATCCAGTCTCATCATCATTATCATCGTCATCGTCATCATCATCATCACCATCACACATTTCCGGCGTTGCTCAGTGGCTTTTATAGATCTCCGTATTTTGAATTGTTTGTATTTCTGTCCCCGTCGTTTTATGCAAGAAAAATTCTGAAATTCTGCAAACAGAGCCCAAAAATGTGAAATTGTGCGATTCTGTTAATTTTAACAAAGAATTTTAAGGGAAAATTATCAGAAATTATGCAAAAAAATGATCAAATATTGCTAAATTATGCGGGGTGCATAAAACCACGAGGACAGACATTTGTATTGTAAAGAGAAAAGATACAACTTGACAGAATCATTAAGAAAACCAGCAAGATCTCCTGATATGATTTTACTAGAAATGATGAAATGTATAACACCACAAGTATAAAAAAAAGATAAAAAGCATTCAAAAACGACCCATCACACCCCCTTTCCACGTGAATTGTCAGATCACGCAGCGGCAGATATGTACCTCCAAAAACAAAGAAAAAAAGATATTATAAAATAAGTTTTTTTTTACCATCTAGCATATTAAGGCTTTTGTCAGAATAAGCATAGATGTGTGTTGCTCTTTAGAGTCTGTATCTGTATATAACTCTAAAGGTCTCGTAATTAAATTCCTGCATGTGGTTGAATGATGCATCTGATGTGATATGTACATTTTGTCAGCTTTATTTCTCTTTTCGTATTGAATTTTAATGAGAGTAATATATTATAATTAAAATTTTATTTTTATGCACACCTGCTTGTGTTTTCTTGTTTTGATCATAAATGTGTCCAATCCATCGCCATTTTCTTGTGTTGATCATAAGTGTGTCCTGTCATAAGTGTGTCCTATTAAAAGTGTGCCCAATCTATCGCCATTTTCTTGTGTCGATCATTAGTGTGTCCTATCATAAGTGTGTGCCCAATCTATCACTATTGTCTTGTGTTGATCTCACAGTCAGTTATCGGTTGTTGTTTGGATCCCCACCATAACACTACAACTCTGGCGATGTCCGACCTGTGGATTCTCATTGTCTCTTCAGGCAGCCATTAACAAAGGATTGTCATTTGTTTATTATGTGCAGTCTCGAGCTTATGCAATGAAGAAGCAACCAACTAACTAACTAACTAACTAACTAACTAACTAACTAACTAACTAACTAACTAACTAACTAACTAACTAACTAACTAACTAACTAGATACAAAGATGCAAAGATAAAAAGATAAATGTATAAAATCATTAATAAATAAAACAGTTGTTCTCATAAAGAAATCACTCGCATACACACATCTATATATAAATAAAGTTTACAGCAGCAATCACCAAAATAATAGTTATACACAGAATGAAAATGAGATTGTTCAAAAATACCAACTACAGGAGGAAATGCTAAAAGCAACTCCTTCAAAGGCGCTATAAAAAAACCCCAACCAAAAAACAAGCTGTACAGGGTAAACATGTATCTCTTCATAAAACTTTAATCTCTAGTCCTATTCAAGGAGCTAATCCCAATTCGACCCGAGGCGTATTTTTTCCTTTTCCCATGCTCAGACAACTCTGCAGGGGACCTTGTTTTGGATGTGTGTGTGTGGGTCAGCTATACAGGCACAAGTAGAGCACGTTCTAGATTCTTTTCAGCTGTTGGAAATTGCGCACAATAAGTGTTTTCAATAGGTGGATTGCTTCAACTTTTTGTCGTGTGGGGGAAGAGGGGGTGGGTGGGGGAGAGGGA
>NW_004798520.1:111801-117448 GCF_000002075.1 Aplysia californica | reverse complement strand
TATTATTATAAAAGTTGTTATTATAGCAATGTTCTGTCTTCTGCTTTCGTCTCTACTTTCAGCACCCACCCCCTCATCTCCTTTGCCCCCTCCTCTGGACTCCTGACTCTTGCTACCCCCCGGGGCAGTGCCACTGACTGTAGTGTCTTTAGGCTAGGCCATTCCCAAAGGGGGGACATTTCTCGTTCAAGTGCAGTAGAAAATGGGCTGATTCATGTCACGCTCATAACTGTGCCTGATCTACAACAGGGAACTGCTGCTTTTTCTTTTCTGATCCTGACTATTGTCATTTTCCTCTACTTCTTTTGAATGTTTGTCACTCTTTTGTGACCTGCTATTTCCGGGATGCCTTGATAGTTGAAGCAGACCTTGTGCTGTTGAAGCTAGAGAAATGAGCAGAGTAAGCCTGATTCTCTGTAAAGAATTCTCTGGTGACACCCACCCCTTGGCGCTCATATGACGTTATGCAGTTGCGAGTGCCGTAAACCCCTCTACTATAATAATAATAAAAATGACTCTTGCTGCAGCCTTTCTACTGCTACTCCTTGGCTCCTTCTTACTGCTTTCTTTCAGCCACACCCCTGAACTTCTGGTAGGAAAGATCTACACCTAGCCTTCTCGGACAAGGGTGAAAAATCTGGGGGGGTTCCGTGCGCAAGTAGTGCAAGAGATCCCGTGGTGGTCTAAAATCGATAAGAGTAGGCTTGGGTCGCCCCGCTGGCAGAATTCAAAATGCCTTACCAACTGAAAATCAATGTGTCCTGCGCGCTCATATGACCTTATGCAGTTGCGAGCGCCGTAAAACACTTACCCAAAAAAATAAAAATGTGTTATTACCATCATTGTCGTAAGTGTTATTTTATAATCATTATGATTACTAAAAACTTATACTATTTTTTTCCTCCCTCCCAGCCGGAGCGACACCCAATCCCTGACCTGCTGCGTACGTTCGTGGAACACATCAGTGATCACGTGACCCGGGGGTGCGTCAAGAACATTGCAAAGCCTTCTGGGACGGTGCTGGTGACGGGGGGCGGGGCCTTCAACACCACACTCATGAGACTGATCAGCTCTAAGATGGCCGAACACCACATTACGGTCAGCAGACTCTTAGGATGATGATGATAGTGATCATAATTATAATAATAATCATAATAATAGATAATAATAATAAGTTATTATAATAACAGTAATAATGATAATATTAAGAAGAAGAACATGAGGAAGAAGAAGTTTTGTTGTAATTATTATTATTATTACTAGGCTATTATTATTAATGTTATTACTATTGTTATCGTTATTATTATTATGTAATTATTATTATTATTATTTTTATTATTATTATTATTATTATTATTGTTGTTATTATTATTATTATTATTATTATAATTATTATAATAACAGCAAATGACATCTCCACCAGGAAAGTACTCCCTGAGTCTAACGTTAGGACACAGAACGTAGATCCACGGGACTCTAATAGTGGTCTTTTCTATCTTGAACAGACGTGGAAATATTTGCGAGTGAAGGACATGGGGGTCACCTGGTGTCAGAGATTTTAAAAAGTAGTGAGAAAATGGCCTCCAAAGTTTGGTGACTTCCACAGATCTAATGTCCTTGTGAACAGATTTACATTTTGTCTGCCCCTGTTCAGCTTCAACATTTTTCAGTAAAATCTTATCAGAAAAAATGTTATCAAAATTGACATAAAAGGTGTTGTGCCCCCAAAATTTTTTTAAAATGAAACGATAAAAATTGACCATCTGGGGGGGGGAGAAATGTCGGTTTGTTCAATGTCATTATTTTGACGAGTGCCAGATTTCACCAGTGTGTCTCTCACTTTTGTCTCTCAGATTGTGGACACTGAGAACGAGATCGTGGAGTACAAAGAGGCGCTGGTGTTTGCCTTCCTGGGCCTGCGCTGTCTGCTGGGCGTGGAGAACGTGTTCGCGTCTGTCACGGGCGCTCGCACGGACACCATCGCCGGGAGCATACATCACGGCACACACAGCCACGAGAAGCCAGCCCTGCAGGACAAGTTCAACTTTCTCATCCACAAGAGGAACGCTGGCGTTAGTGAACTCAGGATAATTAGGGAAAAATAGAAAAGTAGGCCTACTATAGGGGAAAAGAAGAACTTGCTATAGGGTACCATCATAGTCAAAGTGTGGACAATGAGAGAGACATAGCAACATTGCTACAGTCAAACTGAGGACATTGCTTTTGAAAAAGCAGTTTTCGTTCAGTGATTGAGATCGGAGAACTGGCTAAATTACAGCATAAACAGAAAAACTTCATGGAATTATGAATCTCTAGACGGCGTTCTGCCCATGGACAAGTCTACAGCTGACCACAAGAAGTATTTCTCACTGCTCACTGGCTGGGCGGTACATTTAGTTCTCACAGAGTTTTTCCTTTTGCTCTGGTGCACATTGTCAAATAAATAAATAATTGTATTCCAACTTGGTTTGCAACAGTAATAGCTGTAGTATAATTATTTATTAAAGAAAGTGGAGAACAGATTTTTGGTTATTTTCTCTTTTGTAAGAGTTTTATGGCACTTGCAAACCAAAAAGATCATAAAAGTTGTGAAGATTAGGGGTCGGGGTGTTACTAGAGAGTAGCACAAAGGAAAGACAAGGACAGAAAAATGTTTGATTTTGATTGGAAAGTGAAGGAGTGAACCTCACCAGAGCACTCACCAACCACCCACAAGGGGAATTAAATAAGCCTTACTCAGAGGGAAGAAAACATGTAGGACTAGGGAAGCTGGGACAGTTTTCGCTGCTTAACTTTTTAGTCTTACGTTAACCTCATCCAGCTTTTTCAAATAGATTAAATAAGATAAAATGGGCAAAGTTAAGTCAGAGTCTTACGACATTTGCAACACATAATATCGTGTAGATGATATAATTGCTGAAGATAGGAAGTGATTTTGGAGAGAAATGCACCAGGAAAAGAAGGAGAAGAGATGAGGCGACCACCCACAAAACGAATATTGTCTTAACGTCTCTGAGAACAGTTTTAGAGCAATAGGCCGACTTCTCTTAAAGTTTGAGAGCAATGGTTCTTTGTTTATAGCCCAGATTGAGCCTTTAGTTTGGGTAGAAATAAAAACAAAGTTGGAAGATCTAGTCAAATTTCTGATGACTCCCATTCCAATCTTTTGAATTTCCAAACAAATATTTCATTATTTTTGTTTCGTTTTTGTCTAGCTTCACTTCAATTTGTTGTAATGTTTTGGTGTTTTTGTCGGTTCTACGTCAGGATCAATCACGTCTAGTCGTTGAGGCAGATTCTCCTGTGAAGCAAACACGTTCGTGTCAAACAATGGCAGATGCTTTCTTTACTTCCTGTGATGTGTAATGAAACCTTGTAAATATCTCTGGTCAGTGAGGTCTTTTTGTACATAGCTACTGACAGTGAGGTCTTTTTTGTACATAGCTACTGACAGTGAGGTCTTTTTGTACATAGCTACTGACAGTGAGGTCTTTTTTGTACATAGCTACTGACAGTGAGGTCTTTTTTGTACATAGCTACAGTCAGGGAAGTTTTTGTGCCTCTTGTGGTAACCGCGCTTCCTTTGTGGGATTGTTTCTTTGTTTGGTTTTGTTTTGTCTCGTTGTATGAAACAAAACAGAAATGTTGCAGTGTCAGAAAAGCTGTTCAAATGTACGAGGTCTAGAAAGTAAAATATTTCAGGAGAGAGAGGGGGAGAGATTATAAGGACAGTACGGCCGTAAGCTGACGAAACACCTTTTTTCATTTTGGCGCTAATTTTTTTAATTTACTAAATTGAAAGCCTGATCAGTTATCCCACTTGTGTGAAAAATTCAATGTGAAACTGTAACTAGTTTTTGAATAAATTAAAATCAAAATTTCAGAAAGACTCTTTTTCTCTAAAATGATTACACTGACAAAAAAAACCCCTCCTTTTCTCGAAACTGCACTGAGAGAAAAAAAGGCATTTAGTAAGCATACGGCAGAAAAGATGTTTGATAGGAAAGAAGGGGCAAACTATCAGAGGGCCTGCCAACCACCCATGCCTCATTTTGTGTTCCTCCCCCATGGCGGTGCCATTGACTGAAGTGTTCGATGGTCTGCTTGGGTAATAATAATATAGTGTAAAGCGCATAGAGCTTTTTGGGGGTATGCACTTTACAAATGCTATTTTTTAGTATTATTATTTTTTTAAAAGAGGTCAGGTCCCAGTGGCAGGCATCTATGTCAGCCGTTCTGCATCCTGTTGTTTAGGCGGTGGCGTCGTTACGTAGGATCTGTGTGCACAACTTGGACGTGTATGTTTGTGAATCTAGTTGTGAGTTATCTCCTTTGTTGTTCAAGATCATTTCATTCCCAATGGCTGCAACTTTCTGCATAATCATTTTTGTTCTTTTGTGTAATATAATCTTTTTATTATTATTATTATATAAATATAGATATATCTATATATACAAACATTCTGATACAATAAAAATATATCTGGAAACTGGGTGTTTATGAAACTGGGTGTTTATGAAACTGGGTGTTTATGAAACTGGGTGTTTATGAAACTGGGTGTTTATGGTATTTGGCTTGTTTTCTTTGCTTAGTCTGTCACATTTTGCTTTTGCTTTAGTAAGAGATTTACAGCCCTGGCTACACAAGTAAGTCTTGTTCATGTACATGGCGAACATTGGATGTGTTACTGGATAGAGCGACGTACAAAGAAAAGAAGGAAGAGAGATCAGGACGATAGACGTTTGACGGAAGGAGCAAGCAACACCAGAGCACCCACCAACTGCCCACTCACATTTTGGGAGGTTTTAGGCCTCTTTGAGTCACATTTGGTGTAACGCAGAACGTACAAGACTAACCTTTATCCCTCACATTATTTTATTTATTTATTTCTTTATTTGTAATCTGTTGAATGTTAGCGAGGAATTTTTATTCTTGGATTGTTTTTCCTTGGAATTGAGTCCTCGTGTTCGACTGGATTGATCCGAGTCCTGGCATGGAGAGAATATTGTACGCTCCATCGAGATACATTCCAGCACGCTCGTAGCCAGATTGTTGGGCTGTGGAAAACGTTTCGTTACGTACAAATTTCGCTGTGTTTCTAACTAATATATAGAAAAATATGTATAAAAAAGAAACATTTAGGGATCTTTAGTTTTAGTAGAGGTTTTACGGCGCTCGCAACTGCATAAGGTCATATGAGCGCCAGAAGATTAGAGCTGTTACAAGAGAGTAACAAACATAAAAAAGATGAAGGGGAGATAAGGACAATAGATGTTTGATAGGAAAGAAGAAGCAAACCACACCAGAGCACCCGCCAACCACCCACTTTTGGGATCTGAAATTCTGTTTGCTAAGTGCGTGTCCACAATGTTTGTGCGTCTTTGTGTGTGTTGGCTTTGTGTGTGTTTGTTTGACTCTTTAAAAAAAAATAGAAAATGTAGAAAATAGTGGGAGTGATGTAGAAAATAGTGGGGATGATGTAGAACATAGTGGGGATGATGTAGAACATAGTGGGGATGATGTAGAAAAAAGTGGGGATGATGTAGAACATAGTGGAAATGATGTAGAAAAAAGTGGGGATGATGTAGAACATAGTGGAAATGATGTAGAAAAAAGTGGGGATGATGTAGAACATAGTGGAAATGAT
>NW_004798520.1:102354-110425 GCF_000002075.1 Aplysia californica | reverse complement strand
CATCCCCACTATATTCTACATCATCCACACAATTTTCTACATCATCCCCACTATATTCTACATCATCCACACAATTTTCTACATCATCCCCACTATATTCTACATCATCCACACAATTTTCTACATCATCCACACAATTTTCTACATCATCCCCACTATTTTCTACATCATCCACACAATTTTCTACATCATCCACACAATTTTCTACATTATCCTTACTATTTTCTACATCATCCCCACTATTTTTTAGCTGAACCACACAATTTTCTACATCATCCCCATTATTTTCTACATCATCCACACCATTTTCTACATCATCCCCACTATTTTCCACATCATCCTCACTATTTTCTACATCATCCCCACTATTTTCTACATCATCCCCACTGTTTTCTACATTATCTACTACCCACCCCTTGGCACCCTTATGACTTTATGCAGTTGCGAGCGCCGTAAAACCCTCTACTAAAAAAAAGAAGAAAAAACTACTATTTTCTACCTCATCCTCACCATTTTATACATTATCCCAACTATTTTCTACATCACTCCCTCCATTTTCTAAATAATACACACTATTTTTTAAATTATCAACAATATTTCTAGCTCAACCACACTATTTTCTACATCACTAAAACTATGTTCCACGTTATCCCAATTATTTTATATCTGAACCACACTATTTTCTAGTTCAATTCTACATCATCTTCACTATTTCCAACATCATCTCCACTATTTTCTAGCTCAACCAAGCTATTTTCTAAATCATCCCCACTAGTTTCTATATCATCCCCACTATTTTCTAAATCATCCCCACTATTTTCTATATCATCCACATCTAGTTCATATCCAGCTTATCCTCATACTGATAATGTAGAAAATAGTTGGAATGAAGTAAAAAATAGTGGGGATGAGCTAGAAAAAAATGTGGATGATATAGAAAAGAGTGGTGATGAAGTAGAAAATAGTGGTGAAGATATAAAAAAATGTTTGGAATGAGCTAAAAAATAATGGGGATGAGCTAGAACAAAGTGGGGATGATGTAGAAAATAAATAGTGGGGATGATGTAGAAAAAAGTGTGCTTGAGCCAGAAAATTGTAGGGATGATGTAGAAAATAGAGGGGACAATACACAGCTAGAAAATAGATGATTTTTAAAATAGTTGGAATGATGTAGAAAATAGTTGAGCTAACAATGGAGATAATGAAGGAAATGGGGAAAATGTAGAAAACAGTAGGAATGAGCTAAAAATAGAGGGGAAAATGTAGAAAACAGTAGGAATGAGCTAAAAATAGAGGGGGAAATGTAGAAAACAGTAGGAATGAGCTAAAAATAGAGGGGATGAGGTAGAAAATAGTAGGAATGATATGCAAAATAGTTTGGATAATGTAGAAAATACTGTGGTTGAGTTAGAAAATAGTGGGGATGATGTAGAAAATACTGTGATTGAGTTAGAAAATAGTGGGGATGATGTAGAAAATACTGTGATTGAGTTAGAAAATAGTGGGGATGATGTAGAAAATACTGTGGTTGAGTTAGAAAATAGTGGGGATGATGTAGAAAATACTGTGGTTGAGTTAGAAAATAGTGGGGATGATGTAGAAAATACTGTGATTGAGTTAGAAAATAGTGGGGATGATGTAGAAAATACTGTGATTGAGTTAGAAAATAGTGGGGATGATGTAGAAAATACTGTGGTTGAGTTAGAAAATAGTGGGGATGATGTGGAAAGAAGTTGGAAAGAGCTAAAAGATAGTGGGGATGATGTGGAAAAATGTGAGAATGATTGAGAAAATTGAGGGTGTATAGTAGACAATAGCGGAATTGATGTAGAAAATAGTGTGAAAGTTTTAGAAAATATTGTGGTTGAGCTAGAAAATAGTGGGAATGTTTTAGAAAATATTGTGGTTGAGCTAGAAAATAGTGGGAATGTTTTAGAAAATATTGTGGTTGAGCTAGAAAATAGTGGGAATGTTTTGGAAAATATTGTGGTTGAGCTAGAAAATAGTGGGAATGTTTTGGAAAATATTGTGGTTGAGCTAGAAAATAGTGGGAATGTTTTGGAAAATATTGTGGTTGAGCTCGAAAATAGTGGGAATGTTTTTGAAAATATTGTGGTTGAGCTAGAAAATAGTGGGAATGTTTTTGAAAATATTGTGGTTGAGCTAGAAAATAGTGGGAATGTTTAAGAAAATATTGTGGTTGAGCTAGAAAATAGTGGGGAGGATGTAGAGTAACATACAAAGAATAGAAGCAGAAATGACAAAGATAGATTTTTAGTTTTAATAAAAGTTTTTTAATAGATTATGTGTTACAAGAGAGTAGCAATGAAACAGAAAAAAGAAGGAGAGATAAGGACGATAGCTTTTCTAGGCAAAAAGGAGCAAACCACACCAGAGCACCTACCAACCACCCACAGGAAATGGCCAAAGACAAGAGTTTGAAAAAGTTTAGTGCAGAGACAAATGACAAACAGATGGGAACAACGGGGCAGTTGACAAAAGACAAACAGATGGGAACAACGAAGCAGTTGACAAAAGACAAACAGATGGGAACAACGGAGCAGTTGACAAAAGAAAGACAAACAGATGGGAACAACGGAGCAGTTGACAAAAGACAAACAGATGGGAACAACGAAGCAGTTGACAAAAGACAAACAGATGGGAACAACGGAGCAGTTGACAAAAGAAGAAGTAGGACAACAAACTGTCACCCTCCAACCACCCACCAAATCACCAACACAAGACCAAAAGGGACAATATCCTCCAAAACTTTTCTTTATTCACAAGATCCATGGAGTTTTTGTCAATGACATCGCACAGAAACTAATCACATCAAAGAAACTGTTTCAACATGCAGAACATTTCTGTCACTGGTTCACTCACTCACTCACTCACTCACACACACAAACACACACGCACACACAAACATATCTGCCAGTGGTTCACCAACACACACACACAGACACACACACACACTCACTCACTCACTCACACACACACACACACACACCCCTTCACTAGCCTTCAGCATCAGTAAGAAATCACATTTCACAAGATTTGAGTTTGCTCACAACATTTCCTCACTTCTACGTAAAAGTGACTGGTTACACGTAAAAACAACAACAACAAATGAAGAATAAACAATCAAAGAACATAAACCACCTCACACAACAGAGAAGCGGTTTCCAGATATTTCTCATTTCGACTACAGAAGTCGCTACAGTTACAGGCTTGACCCAGTGTGACCTAGGACAAGTGTGTGACATGTACACACGTAGGTTATCTGTGTGACCTAGGACAAGTGTGTGACATGTACATACGTAGGTTATCTGTGTGACCTAGGACAAGTGTGTGACATGTACACACGTAGTTATCTGTGTGACCTAGGACAAGTGTGTGACCTAGGACAAGTGTGTGACATGTACACACGTAGTTTATCTGTGTGACCTAGGACAAGTGTGTGACCTAGGACAAGTGTGTGACATGTACACATGTAGGCTATCTGTGTGACCTAGGACAAGTGTGTGACATGTAGGTTATCTGTGTGACCTAGGACAAGTGTGTGGCATGTAGGTTATCTGTGTGACCTAGGACAAGTGTGTGACATGTAGGTTATCTGTGTGACCTAGGACAAGTGTGTGACCTAGGACAAGTGTGTGACATGTACACACGTAGTTTATCTGTGTGACCTAGGACAAGTGTGTGACCTAGGACAAGTGTGTGACATGTACACATGTAGGCTATCTGTGTGACCTAGGACAAGTGTGTGACATGTAGGTTATCTGTGTGACCTAGGACAAGTGTGTGGCATGTACACACGTAGGTTATCTGTGTGACCTAGGACAAGTGTGTGACATGTACATACGTAGGTTATCTGTGTGACCTAGGACAAGTGTGTGACATGTACACACGTAGGTTATCTGTGTGACCTAGGACAAGTGTGTGACATGTACACTTGTAGTTTATCTGTGTGACCTAGGACAAGTGTGTGACATGTACACATGTAGTTTATCTGTCTTCCTGTTACTGGCATGGACTTTTCCCCACAGCCCCTCAACAAACAGAAATGATCCGACTCCTAAAACCACGTAACTGTGTTCACAAAAAGATTTGGGAAAAAAGCATTTTTGGGGGCATGGATCTAGATGTAGAATGTTCAAGAACAGTTTATAAGAAAAAACAACCAAAAATCATCTTTTTTTGTGTGAAATTGAACTTTGGTGAAAAAAGTGCAAACAAATCCAATGTTCTCCACTTCACCAACAATAATTTCCACAGTCTACTTTTCTTTACAGGCAATTGTCCAAGGAGAACTCAGTGAGGAACAATTAAAAAATGTCCGACTTTGGTGGACAAACTTCCCCTTCCACGCCCACACACTTTGGTGGGACAAACTTCCCCTTCCACGCCCACACACTTTGGTGGGACAAACTTCCCCTTCCACGCCCACACACTTTGGTGGGACAAACTTCCCCTTCCACGCCCACACACTTTGGTGGGACAAACGGACAAACTTCCCCTTCCACGCCCACACACAACGGACAAACAGTGGAGTGAGTTTCTACTCAGGAGGGGGTCACTAAAGGCTCAATTCTGGGCGGACGTTTCAACACCGGGACTCCTCAATGTTGAATGCCAAAATACACATTTTGCAGGAGAAACAAAAGAAAAACAAAAAAACAAAACAAAAAAACCCTGCTTTATTTCTGCAGTACAAAATCTCCATACAAAAACGTAAGCTCATCTAGATCTGTCACTGTTCTGAGAGGGGAGTGGCGGACTAGGCCCCAACAAAGTGCCCCATCAAACTCTACAACTGTTCTGACATTTCATTTTCATATTTTCAACATAATTGTGAGGCATGCTGACAAAATGAGTCACTTCTCACAATCCACAAATGGAGATAGCGACCAAAGATCGACACAAGGGTCCAATTTGTACGTTTTCTTTTGATGCTCTATATTCTTTACGTATAACATTCCTTTTATTATTTCATACTTATACATTGTAAAAACTTCACCTATAAGCGTGATGTATCTATTTCTTTAAGACTTGAATCCGAGAAGTAACTCCTTTTGTCAGCACTCTTCACATTTTGACACACCAGTATGTGGATCGGAATGAGGGCAAGGATTTATCCAGCATTGTTGACAACATGGTGAAAACAGGAGACTGGTCAAGACACAGATTTGTGTCCACGGAAACAGGACAGGAGGTTGGAAAGAGAAAAATGATCTCACACAAATGAGATTTATGGCACCTCAGTTCAAAGAATAACTTTGTCAGGAAATCCACTCGTGGAATGTTGACTCAACCACACAGGAAGGAGAATGTCTTCTTTACAAGGCAAACCTGGCCAGGGCACAGACCACCACAGCAAGAGAAAAGCTTCAAGTTCGGAACGTTTCCAGCGCGGAACACACAGTGGTACAGACAAAAAGAGCATTCTAACGATCTGTTTCCAGAGAAGAAAAGAGAAGACAAAGACTCCATTTTTCCACCTCAGGTTATAGAAAAAAATTCCAATAGTTAGGAAAAAAAATCCAAATCCCATGATAAAAAACTTTCTCCGACTCGAAGAAAAGTGACATCGTCGACAGAAAACGTATTCTGAGCGCTACAATTAAGGCCCAAATCAGACGGAAACCAAACTCCAACTGACTCTTGACCCACCAGTCTCACGCAGCGCTCCCTATTGAAGTACTGACAAATTTCCAAATTAAGCCAGAAAAAAAAAAAAAAGGAAACATTTTTGAGCCGAGTCAGGTAAAGATTGAAAAGGTTTCAGCTAACAACAATTCAGTTCTTTCCAAAAATTATTTTTTTCAAGTTTAAGTAAGAATTTTACAGCAATTGCAATACAAATATTATATAAATACAAAGAATTAAGGGTGTTCTTCCAACTAGAGAGAGTTGTGACATACAAAAAAAAAAAAGGACGAGAGTCAAAGATAACGACAATACCGGTCCGGTATATTGGATGAGACAGAAGGAGCAGACCACACCAGAGCACCCGCCAGCCACCCACAACAACCATCCAACATGCCAATGACCACAAGGAACAACAATCAACACATGAGCTGTACAGACGACAGACAAAAGAACAAAGACCCCCACAGACCACAGACAAAAGAACAAAGACCCCCACAGACGACAGACAAAAGAATAAAGTGTCACAAAGACCCCCACAGAACTAAAGTCAAGCTCTATGACTGTAGGAACCTCAGTCCACCCTAGCGCTAGCCTTGGCACAGAGAATACATCATTACCGGACCGTAGAAATATTACAGGTTATAGTGTGGCTGCTTATTGTATTTATATATATATATATATATGTATCTCTCTCTCTCTCTATATATATATACATATATGTATATTATGTCTCTCTGTCTCTCTCTCTCTCTCTCTCTATATATATATATATATGTATATTATGTCTCTCTGTCTCTCTCTCTCTATATATATATACAGTCAAACCTGTGTAAGACGGCCACCCATTGTCAAGGAGAAAAGTGGCCGTATAAGACAGGTGGCCGTCTTAGGCAGGACTGATCAAGATAGAGAAAACAAACCATTCCCACCTGAGGCCCCAATCGAAAGTAGCCCCATTGTTGTTGTCTTTGTTGTTGTTGTTGCTGTTGGTTTGTATTTCGTTTGTAATTTTTATTTTGTCACTGATTTTGCACAAGGGTGACAATAAAACGAAATGTATCAGACAAGGAAGACCGAGTGCCATGTTAAAGCTAACACACGGGTCGCCACCACTCGGAGAACGAGCGACGCTTCTGTCACAAGTTCATGTTGACGTCCATTGTTACTTTGTTACAGACTGGGTATACAGTGACCACTCATCTCACTTACGATTTGTGTATGAGTTCTGGGTGGGGCTTATGGGTTATGAGGGATCACACGCTTACCTCACCAGCAGCTGAAAATTGGTAGCTATTGGTCAACAGTGGGAGGGACCTACGCAACATGATCGGTTGGAGGGACTACCTAACAACAACGACAGGTGATTGAATTATGACGGGGCCCACAACGCCAGGGGCCAATGCACAATTTATGACAAAACATAATGGAGTCACTAAGGTGGCCGTCTAAGACAGGTATTATTGCTTAGTATGATAGGGGTTGTGTGTTAAATTATGGTGGTCGCGGCTGCGTTGGACAGTGCCCGTTTTACACAGTTAAATTATATAGAAAAAACGCAAGGGGGGGAATGGAAGGTGGCCATTTGTACAGGTGGCCGTCTTATAGAGGTGGCCGTCAGGGCAGGTTTGACTGTATATATGTCTTCTCATTCTTCCAACACTTTCGTACACAGAACACTTCATTTTGCAATACTGATAGTGCACATTTTCTTTCTACTCTTCATAAATAACTACGCCCTAAAACTGTATACAGTGGCGTGCGCTTACACCAAAGTTGAGATATCCACCATTGAGGGAGGTGGGGGAGGTGGGGGGGGGGGTGCCTGGTGTAAGAGGTAAAATCAGTGAAAAAATGGCTGCCAAAGTTTGGTGACTCTGGTCAATGTTTTCGGTAAAATCCACAGAACATAAAAGGTGCTGAGCCAAAAGCAAAAAAAAACAATCTTGGAAAATTGCCCAACAGGCAGAAAAATTATCGGTTTCTTCGATTTCATCCTTTTGATGAGTGCCTGATTCCACCACGGAGCCTCACATGTAGTCAATCGCTGTAAATGACGAGTAGACACAAGTAGGTGAGAACTTCACGCAATATGCGTACATAAAGAGTCGTAAACAGCTCAAAACCTCTGCACAGACAAGCATGCACAAATATGTAACAACTTCATGTCATATAAATACATAAAGTGTATCAAACAGCTCAAAACTTCTTCAAAGAATACAGACACAGACACCAAAAGACAACGGGACTCGGGGGACTGGCCTCCGGACACAGAAACCGACCAACACATATCTAGGATAATTGACAAATATCTCAACATTTGTGAGTTTTTCCATGTCTTGGGTTCAGCAGACTTAGAGAGGGCAACTGATGGTGAAAGGTGAGAGCTATGTACAGATGCTTCACTCACAGGTGGGGGGGG
>NW_004798520.1:99817-100987 GCF_000002075.1 Aplysia californica | reverse complement strand
AGTGACCCATTTATAACAGGAGTGACCCATTTATAACAGGAGTGACCCATTTATAACAGGAGTGACCCATTTATAGAATATATATAACAAACATTAATATTCCCATTCGCAGCCAGCGATCCGCCAGCAGGGCGGACCATGGTGCCACCAACATGCAACAGTCACCTCTGTGGTCATCCACCTATCTAGGAACACAGCACAAGGAGCAAACTGTGGGGGACAATGTCAACGTAATACAAAAACCAAAGACGGAGTGGACTATACCGCAGCACCCTCCAACCACCCAACAGTCACCGACAGATAACGGATAAAAACAAAAAAAGCTCCCAAAAATGAAGAACAACTAAACGGAACAGAATCAGCAAAACTCTTCCCTCAATAAATGAATCCCACACTCTCTAATAAAGTAAAGCGTGAACCAACCACAACTCCAAGCAAAGAGGCGTGGCCTGCAGGCGGCTGCAGTTTACGTCAGTTGTAGAGTTAGTAACATTTTACGGCACTTGAAAAACAAAAGTACGTCATGCGAGTGCCAAAGATTAGAGGTGTTCCTAGAGAGTAACATACAATAGGAAAGAGACATTTTCCTAGAGAGTAACATGATACAATAGGAAAGAAGGAGCAAACCATTCATGGTCATACAAAGAAAAGAAGGCAAAGAGATAAGGACAATAGACGTTTGATGGAAAAGACGGAGCAGACCACACAACCTGCCAACCACACACAGGAGCAGACCACACAAAAACACCTGCCAACCACACACAGGAGCAGACCACACACAGGAGCAGACCACACAAAAACAAAACACCTGCCAACCACACACAGGAGCAGACTAGAAAACCAGCACCACAGGAAACCATTAGAACGAGCAGACGGCTTTTCTCCAACAACTTTCGGAGATGACACAGCGGCCAATCAACAGCCACCGTCACTCAAGAGTCATGAACAAAAACTGCGACCAGACACACACAGACATATGCCGAGGGAGTGACAGACGGCGAGCAGTGGTGAAGTAGGACCTGCCACACCCACACAATGCATCCATCGCCCCTGGAGTTCGTCAGCAGTTTTTCCTCCAACGTCGTTGGAATGCACAGTTTAAAAATCCCTTTGCTAAACACTTCAAAGGGCGCTGACAGCCCTCACAGCACCTGTGCTCTATCGCAAAGG
>NW_004798520.1:98163-99694 GCF_000002075.1 Aplysia californica | reverse complement strand
TACACAACTTGTCCAAAACTCCAGCATCACCACAAAGTTTTTAAACAAACAATTTGACAATGTCTCTACAATCAGTAGCTGTAAGTGACAACTTTTTCCAGAAAATCTTCATTATCATAATACGGTGAAAAAAAAAATATCAAAGAACAAAAAACCCCCCAAAAAACATGTACAAAACAACAACAACCAAACAACGTTCATTTCAGATATGAATTACAAACAATAAGAACAGGGAAATTGTCATACTCTACACAACGAACATGACTATGTACAGAAATGTTTCTTAAAACGTTCAAACTAAACACAGCAAGAGCAAGCACCATACATACACACACACACACCCACCCACCCACACACACATATACATACACACACACACACACACACACCCACACCCCCACACACACACGACACAATGAGACAGACAAGGAAAAAGCAGACAGTTGTCCCCAGGGTCCACCACTTCTGGCACCATGTTCCCCGACACATTCAGACGACAACTTCCACAGCCAGACAGACCCTCCACGGCCTGGCATCAACTGACGTACTCACAAACAGCATTATACCAAGAGTGTTTTGCTGCAGCCATGTCCTTGGAACATTCCTGGGACAGTCAAGGAACCTCGGCACAGCTGACCAGCCCGCGTACAAAAACAGAAAACGGGGTGAGAGCAACATAGAGCTCGACGGAACGAAAGTGAGAGCAACGTAGAGCTAGATGGAACGAAAGAGCAAACCACAAAAGGAAGGAAGAGAGAAACATTGTTCAAAAAGCCTCAGCTTCCTCCTGCACGGTGTATTGACGACAAATCTCCCTCTCTGAAACAATGTGGTTCTCTGTCCCTGTGTCTCCACCACTCAGAAGACATTTCCGTGTCATCTTTTCCCCAAAGAAAAAAAGAAAGGAAGTGCGGATGTGAAGAAGTAAACCTAAAATAAACAACACCCAAACAATTTGTCCAAACACTTCCCTCCTCACCACAGCAAACACCAACAATACAACAGACGTCACCTCTTGACAGTGAATGGGTGTCTGTATATATATATATCCTCCTCACCACAGCAAACATCAACAATACAACAGACGTCACCTCTTGACAGTGAATGGGTGTCTGTATATATATATATATATATATCTCGTAGAAGTCTCCAGAAAAATCAGGACCTTCATTCTCAGCCCTAGTTTACAGGGTGAGTAAAAGTCAATGGAGTCATTTTGTCTGCGACAGTGACAATAGGCATATCACAAACATCTGTATGTACAGTAGGCAGATTCAAAAAGGCATTAACCTGGAGGCGTTTTTCACTAGAGTGCAACAGACCCGTCTTGGGGGACATACATGACAGTAGCTGAGACGTGCGGTCCGTGTGGCCGCGTTTTTCACTAGAGTGCAACAGACCCGTGTCTTGGGGGACATACATGACAGTAGCTGAGACGTGCGGTCCGTGTGGCCGCGTTTTTCACTAGAGTGCAACAGACCCGTGTCTTGGGGGACATACATGACAGTAGCTGAGACGTGCGGTCCGTGTG
>NW_004798520.1:96439-97685 GCF_000002075.1 Aplysia californica | reverse complement strand
CAAAACCTGACAACACCCCCACAGAAACCACTAGGACACGCACCGCTTCTGAACCCTCATCCTCCAACTCACGGCCACAAGCTAAACAACAAACCTCGGTACATGGCGTGTGATCCAACGCCTACTACTACACCAATCACACACACCACAGACATCTCAACAAATCCCTGCCAAACTTGATCCAAACAACGACCGTGACACAACCCACAACTTCCTGCCACGTGCTGACAGCCACTCAACAAACAAAACATTTTCTTATACAAGGTAACATTTTTTAAAAATCTAGATAAGGTCCATTTCCTTCTACAGCTACGATGAAGGCAAAAGCCCCTCAGTTTTTATCACAACTCCTGATGGAGGAAAAATGAACACAAGTCACCTGAAAACATTGTCTGAATATTTCCAACTTCCAATACAGTAAGACATCAGCAGAAGCCGTGTCCTGACAACATTCCAAGAGCCCAGAAGGACAAACCTAGTAGGGCCATAAGGCAGAGACAACAGACACACCACGACTGACAAGAACCACCGTCTGCCGCTGTGACCCACATGAACATCTGTGGAGAACACAAGGAAACTGGCAGCACTGCCCATGACAGAAGAATCAGAATAAATATATTATGATCATTATAATAGATTTAATCATGATAATAATTAAGATATACTTCCACTATTCTGTTTTGGGTTTTTTTCTCAACTCTTCCTACACTGCTCACAAACTCTAGAAAATTCCACAACGAGCTACGCGGTGGGTGGCTCTACGCGGTTCTGTCACACCCCGCCCATCCTCTGAGCCCTGTCCATCCATCCATGTGTGTGTCCACTCACCACTCACCACCAGCAACCACAGACCCATGTATAGCCACCCACCACATAGCTAGAGCCGGGCTAACAGGCAGTTCCCTCACCGTTGCAGTTCTGTAGTCCTCGTTGTTGTTGTTGTTGGTGGTGGTGGTGGTGGTGAAGGTGTTGTCGTTGTCGTTGTTCGCGGTGTTGCTGTTGTTGTGGTTTTTGCCGACACTGTAACTTTTATCATTATTATGACAAAGTGACAAAACAAACAGAAGGGAACAGTCAACACAGGCTTCTGCTATTTTGTCAAGATTTGTAGAAACTCTTACAAAACTTCTAGAGTCAAGACAGGCTTCTGCTATTTTGTCAAGATTTGTAGAAACTCTTACAAAACTTCTAGAGTCAAGACAGGCTTCTGCTATTTTGTCAAGATTTGTAGAAACTCTTACAAAAC
>NW_004798520.1:93191-95531 GCF_000002075.1 Aplysia californica | reverse complement strand
CATCAAACATCTGTTATCCTTATCTCTCCTTCTGTCCTATCCAACATCTGTCTTCCTTAAATCCCTCCTTCTTCCTCCTCATCAAACATCTGTTATCCTTATCTCTCCTTCTGTCCTATCCAACATCTGTCTTCCTTAAATCCCTCCTTCTTCCTCCTCATCAAACATCTGTTATCCTTATCTCTCCTTCTGTCCTATCCAACATTTGTCTTCCTTAAATCCCTCCTTCTTCCTCCACATCAAACATCTGTTGTCCTTATCTCTCTTTCTTTTCTTTGTATGCTACACTCTAATAAAACATCTCGTCTTCAGCACTTTTACGATAACCTAACTGTGTCGCAAGTGCTGTAAAACTCTTGGAACAATTACACCTCAGCAGTAGTCCTGGACACAACGAAAATGACAGATGAGCAGTAACCTTGACCTACCCTCTGACTGGAGGCCATGGTGACCAGGCTAGTGGGCGTGGCGGCAGCCATGACTGGCACAAGATTCGGGGCGGCATGGGACTGACTGTTGGCCGAGGGCGGGCCGCTGTGGCTCACTAGGCTGGCCTGAGAACTGCTGGTCACCTGGAGGGGGACAGAGGGCAGACAGACGGGGGTGGGGTGTTTTACCATCACACTTGGAACACGTATAGGTGAAGCAGCGTGGTGAAATCAGGCGCCCGTCAAAATAACAAAATTGGAGAAACAGGCATCTCCCCGCCAGTTTCACAATTTTAATCAATTTTTGGGTTTTTGTTCAACATTTTAATGTCGAAAAAAAAAACCCCATTTCCATGAGAATTATATTGAAAAACGTTGATTAAAAGCTCAAAATATGTAATTTTTTAGTTTTCAAGGACTCTTTAGCTATTGAAGTAACCAAACTTTGGCGACTATTTTCTCTCACAAATATCTTCACTTCAGCTAAAAATAAATGGGTATTTTTTCCGTCAAAAGCAAGAAAAATGAACAAACTTTAAGATGATACCAATAACTCCACATGCAAAAAATTGACGACCCCCATACACACACACCCACACACAGACACACACACACTCACCATGGTCGGAGCTATACTGGAGCTGTGTGACCTGCCACTAGACTTGGCTGAGGCAGCGGTTGTGTTAGATCATTTAGGAGGGGGGGGGGAGACAGATACAGAGAGACGTATGAGTTTGTTATAACATTAGATCACAAGGGAATGACAAGGATAATACATCTTTTTCAAGAGCATCTGGCCAAAGAACCATGATTGTTGATTTTATGACAAACTGAGTATGTTTTTTTTCATCGTGCCAAAAAGAATCAAAGAACCCTGGGTTTTTATTGAAATGCTCGGCGGTGGGTCAACTGTAAACTCACCTAGTCGTTGCTGTAGCAGGAACTGATGCTGCTGCTGCTGTTGTTGTTGCTGCAACTGCGTCTGCTGCTGCTGTTGCTGCTGCTGCAACTGCTGCTCCTGCTGAGAGAGCTGCTGTTGTTGCTGCTGTTGCTGCAGCATGTGTCCCGTGCCCTGTGCGAAGGCCAGCTGTTCCTTGATGAGGCGGAGCTCCTCCTGCTGGCGCTGGATGGCGTTCTGGAGCTGCTCCGACTTGTGCACCAGTTGCTCATGGAGCAGTTGTTGGGCCGGGCTCAGGACCAGCTGGCTCGGGAACTGTCACCGCACCAACAGACAGCGAAAACAGTTCAGATCAACGAATTAGCTTCACAAGAAGTCACATTTTCACTGTTTTAAAAAATGGAGATACGACAAGAAAGCACTCAGGTCGCGAAGTGTTGGAGGGGTTAGGGTGATGGTTTAGTCTAACTTACAGTTTTAAGGAAATTGCAACACAATAAGGTCATATAGATGCCGAAGTTCAGAGGTGTTACAAGAGAGTAACAAACATAAAAAAAGAAGGAGGAGAGATCAGGACGATAGATGTTTGAGAGCAAAGAAGAGCAAACCACACCAGAGCCCCCGCCAACCACCCACTCAGGGGGGAGGGGGGTTTAGTTTTCGTTTCACTTTTACGGAAACTGCCACAAAATGAAATGGTACAAGTGTTATGGCAGATCATAGACGCTACAAGAGAGTGACTGTTGGGAGGGCTGGAGTGATGTTCTAGTTTTAGTCAATGTTTTACAACACTTGCAGCCTATGAAGGTTACACAAAGGCCACAGTTTACTTTTAGTGACAGTTTCACAGCACTTGCAACACAATAAGGTCATATAAGTGCCGAAGATGAGAGATGTTACAAGAGAGTAACAAACACAATAAGGTCATATAAGTGCCGAAGATGAGAGATGTTACAAGAGAGTAACAAACACAATAAGGTCATATAAGTGCCGAAGATGAGAGATGTTACAAGA
>NW_004798520.1:89710-93091 GCF_000002075.1 Aplysia californica | reverse complement strand
AAAAGAAAACCAGGGCAACACTCCCCTCCCAGCCCTGCAGCGTCAGTAACCAAAATCTTGCGACTCACTCGAGGCCACATCTGGGGACTGCACCATCCTCCTGTTGAGGGCGCTCAAGCTCTTGGATTGGCTGAACGAGGTCACGTGACCCTCTTGAGACGAGCGCTCTTCCCTGGCCGCCCCCGAAGGGAAACTGGCGCCGTTGCTGCCGCTTCCCGTGGCGTTGGAGTCGTTGGTGGAGACCGCAGAGTCGCCGTCGACGTAACCCATGTCCTGTCGCAGCTGCTTCCTGACGTCTTGGTAGCTGGCGAGTCAGAGAAACAGAGCACTGATTACTTTATGAAGTCGACACTTCTCACGTCTAGATATCACACTATTGTTTGTCCTTGTCTTCATCAATTAAAAATATCACCAACGTCTGCTTGCCTGGACTACAGCCGTGTACTCCTATTCCAAATCTTTCTTAACGTTTTGGTGGGTATATTACAAACCAGCAGCCTAAGACCTATTTTATTTCAACAGAAAATGCTTGTGTTTACATCTTTTTAAATGAAAGGTTCAGGTAAACGACCTACCTGACGACAGTGTTGGTACAGGTGATGAACTCTGGCTTGGAGTTCCACTGGTGGTAGGTGATGAAGTACCGCGTGCGCAGCCAGATCCACTGCTGGCCTTTGGTGAGGAACCGGTAAAAGCTGGACGTGCCTTTGCCCATGGCCATCACTGGGTGGGAGGAGGGGTGAGAGGGGGAGGGGGGGGGTGAGAGGGGGAGGAGAGGGGGGGGGATAAATGTTTCAATATAGGGGTTTGATCTCGGTCATTTAGGAGGTGGGCTCCACACCCTGCCTTTCAGGGCCACCTATACACTTTAGACGGAGTTGATGAACAAGTGTTTATACCTCGTATTTTCTATGTCACGTGGGACGTGTAATTTGTCATATTCACGGTGAAAGACGACCTTGGTACTTGGCAGATTTTTTTTTATGCCCCAAATCCTCAAAAACATATTTAATATAATGGTACATACTGGTTGGAAACTAGGCATTTCTACACATTGCTGGACATCTCTTTGCCAATGCTCATTAACAGGAGGGGGGTATGGGGCATACGTAAAAATATTGTCAACTACAGCAATACATTTCCGATTGGGATGCTTCCAGGGGGAGGTGGGGGGGGAAGGTAAAAGAAAGAAGTAAGAAAACCGCTTACACTGTTCGTGGCATTTCGACACAATCTCAAGGTCATCAGGGTGGTAGTAGTCGTAACCCGACGTCCCCAGGACTTCAAACGGCAGGTAACCTATGATCGGTGGAGCTCTGGAGAAGCAACATATATTTGATATTTTAATAACCTCCAAAGTTTAGATTTTGTTTCCGTCAGAGTTTTACAGCACTTGCAAAGGAAACAGATCAAAAACTTCAACTGTAAGAATCAAATAAACAAATTACTACATTTTCACTGTTTAAAAAAATGGAGATACGACAAAAAAACTTTAACTTTAAGAAGAGGTCAAATAAACACATTACTTCCCCTATACACCTGTGGCCGAAAAACAAAACTTTATCTTTATACACCTGTGGCCGAAAAACAAAACTTTATCTTTGAGAAGAGGGGGAAAAAAAAGACTTCCCGTGTACACAGTACAGCGCCTCACCTGTGGTCCAAAAACAAAAATTTCCACTCCAGCGAGTGACGAGAGGTGAACTCGTTAGTGGCCTCGTCCACCGTGGACATCTCCCGGATGATGTGAGAGGTCTGGAGGCGCACCGTGCAGCAGAAGCACAGCGACTGTTCTGGTAGGTCGATGCCAATAAAGTCGCTGTTGTCGTTCACCATGGCATCTTCTGAAACACACAGACAAATCACATACATATCAGTTTGTCAAGCACTTCAAAATGCACAAAGAAATCGGCTGTAATCTGGGTTGCTATCTCCGTTTATTTATCCTGGGTTTTTTTCATACTGCCCAACATTTCAACTCCTTCACAAATGAGTTCTGCTTCCTATTAACATTCTACTCTCTGAGAATGTTTCGGCGTTTGGCCTTGACTTGCTCGGTGCCTGTTCTCAAACTTTTCTAACATGACGTGATGAAATCATATAGCTTCCCTGAGCACCATACGCTGTTTGTTAGCGACACTCGGAGGGTGACGTACCTTCCTTGTGGTTCAACATCTTCCAAAACATTGGCAAGGATCGAACTCACAACTTCAGAGTACAGCTGACAGCCCTTCCTAGAGACAAGAAAAACCCTCAAAGTAACCTATCATGCCCACACTTATCTTTAGCCCGAGTATGTTCACACACTGATCAATCAACGGACTGGTACCAGTGAGCGTACACATGACATACCATCGGAATCACCGATGACTTGCGATGTCCCACAGACTCGGACATACTCGTATGTGATTGGCTCCCCTGGGTCGATGGTGCCTCGCTTCAGGTGGCAGGTGAATGACATCGTCTTCTCCTCTGTAAGTTTGGGGGGGGGGGGGGGGAAAGGTTAGATAAAGTGAAAAGTTTCACTGAAACGTTTTGAAAATAAAATCATAAAATGATTCTCTACTTCAGAGACGCTTGTATGGCATCATGGTAAAATACTCAACTCAAACACACCAACATTCTTCAGCCAGTGGGGCAACTTTTATGCATTTTTTTTGGTGGGGGGGGGGGGGGGGGTTCAACACCTTTACATTCATTTAAAAGCACACTTCTGTGGGTATTTTACTGGAAAAACATTGATCAAATGCACAAGAAATGTAACTTTGCAGTTCCCACCGAGGTCACCAACCACACAAGCTTACTTGCTCCAGAAGAGAGTCACCGGTTTAGAAACTTCCAACACAAGTTATCTCCCTTGTTTGTTTAAGTAACGAGAAGCACATCGACACAATAATGGTCATTTAATGCAAGGGAAAAGTAAGACAGACAGACAGAAACAACAGAGAGAAAGAAAAGAAGTAGGACCTACTAGTAGCGCCCTCCAACCACCTGCAAATAATCTCTCAACCAAAACAGTTCCCACAAACTGTAATTAACCATGGGTGGGACAGTCAACTGAAGCCACAGGTACAGGCTGCATGGACGAGGAACTACCTTGGAAAGAGAATAGTAATTAATCCTCAGACAGGAAAAAGAGGCTAAAACACCACCTGGATATGGATGACTGGTGCCTCTATAAAGAAACCATTGATGGTTGGGGAATAGCAACATCTAATCCAGAATGCTAGACAAAGAGAATACATATAATCAGGAAAAACAAACCACATCCCCCACCACAAACTATCACAACCCCCACCACAAACTATCACAACCCCCACCACAAACTATCACAACCCCCACCACAAACTATCACAACCCCCACCACACACTATCACAACC
>NW_004798520.1:85075-89524 GCF_000002075.1 Aplysia californica | reverse complement strand
CCCCATCACACACTATCGCACTATCACAACCCCCACCACGCACTATCACAACCCCCACCACGCACTATCACAATCCCCACCACGCACTATCACAACCCCCATCACGCACTATCTCAGCCACCCCCATGGTTCCCCTGACTTACCAGGCCCTATCTCGGCCACCACCGTCGTTCCCCCGACTTACCGGGCACGTCTTGTGAGGAATGTTTGGAGAGCAGGTTGAAAAACTTGACCCGGTCGTCCTCGTGCATCAAGTCGTACAACGAATGGTTGATCAGATCCCCCTGGGGACATACAAAAACAGTTATGTTTGCTACTTTATTTAAAAAAACAAACCACATACATTTTCATTCTACTCTTACACATTCTTTACAACTCAAAAGTAGTCTGACAGCAGCAGATTTTTTTCATCCAACGATGCAAGTTTTAAAAAACCCACAAATCATCTTCGTTTCTAAAAAAGGAACCGGGAATGCTTTATTCACCCTAACAGTTAACAAAAATATGTATTGAAGCACAAAAGGATTAATATATTTAAGCTCTGTTAATTTCATTATTCAAATGCTTTGACAAAGTTCGACATGATGAACAATTTAACATTTTGGAAGAGCAATATTACACAGCAGGAAACAATTTAAGAATTATTGAAAATTTGAACTGACTCCACAGTGCTGTTGTACACTTTGACAGAGCACAAGTGTAACCTTTGACAGCTTCTAGACACTGCCCTTATAGAAAGTGGTCATTCTTGCAAGGAAAGACAACAGAAAGAATGATAATATCTAAAAAGGCTGTCAATCCTATTTGTAAAAGCGAAAAGATGAAACAAGTACAACAGTTAAAATCTTGTACTTGAAATGTAATCGATGCCAAATTTATCCCCAAACAAAAGCTCACCGCTAGATGTCCCAGCAGAGACGTGATGCTGTCGGACGTGAAGAGAATTTTTCCCTGTTGAGTGAACACCACCAAGAAACTGTCCACAGCCTGAAGGGGAAACCAAAAACCTGTTACAGAATCTCATTTCAAAAGTAGTAATGTTAGCCTATTTACCAACAAATCACTCAACAACAACAGTCCCTCCCAGAAGATATCAGAAGCCCTACCATAAAGCTGCTGGTAGTTTTGTGGGGGGGTTTTCAAACTGGTCACAACTGAGAACTGTTGAGATTTTGATGACTGTTACGATTTTGTGATTGTATCTGTCAGTGAAAGCATGAGTGACACACTTACCCCTTTAACATCACATCTTGCTGATCGGCAAGAACGGCGAACTTCCTCGCCTGTCACAAAACACAGTTCGGTGATGTTTACCACCCAGTTTCTTTGGATTTCCCCCAAAATGCTTGTGATGGCAAAGTGTTAAATATTACCATTAAACAAGTACATTAGTTGTAGTTTTTCTGTTTTTTCCTCAGGACGCATGTCCTGACCCTGTGAGTGTGTGTAACTGTCATGTGGAAAACCTACGACAACAGGCTAGGGTTCAGAAGATTTGCTGTTTTTCATTTCCCTAGATGAGTCTTACCTCCAGCATGAGCTGAGCAAACTCTTCATTGCACAAAAATGTCGGCTTCCAGTCCTCCTTTATCTCATTGGCAGCTGACTGCACGGAGAACTCTGGGGAGAAAAAAGAACGTCAGAAAACTGTTGTCACATTTCCCAAAGATCAGTGAGATACATAACGACTGCAGTGACACTGAAGTGACATTGAAAGAAAGAAGGCCACGTGAGAGTGGGCACCAATTACCCCAGGGAAAGAAGCGGCAAACAACAAATTGTGTTACTTCCTAACCAAAGACATTTTCAAGCCTTTAACAAGACTAGTTATTAGTTATTAGTTTTGTGTGAAGTGAGGAAAATTCCAGTACTGCTTTTCCCAAGGGCACAACGTCGGGCCACAGAGGGAATTGGAACCCACCACCTTACAGTTGTGATCCAAGAGTCTAACCACTACGCCACCGCTGCCACACTCGGTAGAGAGAAGACAAAACAAAGGTTGTTGCTTACCTTGATGATTCCTGAGGAACTGTATCGCCGACTTAAGCACGGACGACTTGTCCATCTTTTTACTGTTGGCCGCGACCATGGAGCACAGCTCATTGATGAGGACGTTGAACTGATCCCTGCGCTTCTTCTCGCTGAGATTGCGAGTTTTGCTGCGGAAATAATTGGACAACATTATTATAATAACTGACGGCAAAAATGGTTAAAATCGTTCGTTTGAGTAAACAGAAGCACACATTAACACAATAATGGTTACTAAGAGCAGCGGGGAAATAAGTCATTTTGTTTATATACCCCCAAAAAAGCAACAACAAAAAACAAATATAAAATTTTTTATTTTTACATTGGTTTCTCAAATTCTAAACCAGCATGACAACTGCAGGGTTGCGGTAAGGTGCTTTACTGTCATGTTCCTAGGAGACCATGGTTCAATTCTCGAGAGGGAAGAAATTCTTTCTGAGCATTTCCATCTTTCTGCTGTGATTTTGTATCAGATTATTACAGAGTATCTCTCTCAATCCGGGTTATTTTCTTACATCTCACCCTAAAATGATATTTTTTACTTTAAATGAAATTTGCACCTATTTTTCGTTGTTCCGTGACTCCCACCTGACTGATCACAGCCAACCTGACAATACACACCGCGATAACGCCATCTAATGTTACAAGCCTACAATGTGCAGGGGAATTCTATTTGATCTATGATCATCTATCACACCCACACCATGATGCACTTACTGTACGTCGCCTCTCCCAGTAACAACCAAACCATTACTAATACATGCAGCAAATAAAGACAAGTCAAGTAATCGCATGCTTGCAAATATAAAAGTGAGAGAAAAAGGAAAAAGGTTAGTACTGCGGATTTATCATATTATATATATATAATATTATTCAAGTAGACTTTAAAATTTGGAACAGTTGTCAGACTGGTTCAGTTCAGTGTAGACCATTAAGCACCGTTGTGTAGCCTAGTTCAAACAAAAAACATCAAGATTATATAAACCATCAAGTGAACTGGCACTAGATGCAGCTTCGGCCCTGTACATTAACTCTCATCTGTTATAATAGTATTAAATTAATTATCATATTTTTTACTTACCGCTTGACATTGTCTTTTTCGTCATCTTCAAGCTCATCGAAACTTATAACACTCTCACTGGGAAGAAAAAAAAGCAGGCTTCAAATTAGAAATCACCAACATTTAAATTTTTTTTAAATATATATTTCCTGAAAATATAACTGAGCAAGGCATTGATAATAATTAACACTGAAAACATTAATTATTATAATCACAATGTTTACCACAACCATTGACACTGTACGAGACCAAAGAAGATTTATTTACGTTACACTTCATGACAAAACAAGTTGAGGTTTCGGGACAGTGTAATTAATTGTAATTAAAATTTACTTTCATTTTCTGAAAATGAGAAAAAAAAAATTTCAAAAAGTTTTTATCTCTTTAAGTTCATGATTTATAATGTTCCTTTTTCATTTTTAAAGCATCTCACAAATGATTTCATTATTATTGCTTGGCTTTGATGGGCTCATTCAAGGATGAACAAAGAGTTAGTAGAGTTTTTTAAAGTCAAAATTCATAATTATTTATTAATAAATTAGCAACAAAATTCAACAACAAAATCATAGATCATCTAAGTATGTGTGGTAGCATTCAATTTTGATTTGTTTGGCTTGGCAACTGGACTGGACTCTATACACACAAAAATATTTTTTTGAAAATCTAGCTTTCATTTCAACTCTTTAGTTTATTAAAAAATAAAATAAATCATTTCTAGGAAATTCTACTGATACTAAGACAGACAAGGACAATAATCAGGGACGCCACTGGACTTTGATTAAAAATAACTGAACATTTTTTCAGACTAGATTCTAGATTTAGCACACGCCGAAGCAGGCAAGTGTGAGACTGACTGTGTGCACAAGGCCAAGGCTAGGCCGGGCCTACATTATTGGAGCTAAACTTAATCATCCGGTTGATCATGCTGCGCATTTTTTAAAATTGAACAGCGAGTGTCGGCCTGATTAAAAATATGCAGACCTGCCACTCTATGAAAGCTAAAAAAATCAGGATTTTAGAGGAGAAAAAAATCAGGATCTGGTGAAAAAAATCGGGATCAACGGCAAATCAGTCATAGGGGGTACTGGGGAAGGAGGGTGGGGGTGGGGGGTCTTGGTTCCCTTTTATGAGGCAAGTATGCAAGAGAAAACTTTTGCAGGAAAAAGTTCACGTTTGGGCCTCTAAATAGGGAAAACTGAAAGACAGCATATGTACTCGAGTCGGAGTTGGATAGACTGGGGGAGCGCAGGATGCAGTAAAGCTGAAACTCTCGTAGTTTTGAAAATAGCTGACACATAACTCTAATCATCCATGCAAAAAGCCCGCGTTTTCGTACAGTAACAACGTCTGACTTCCATCCA
>NW_004798520.1:81486-84041 GCF_000002075.1 Aplysia californica | reverse complement strand
GGGGGAAAGGAAATAACTGAAAAACGGCATCCTCGAATTTCGGCTGAATAATAATCTACATCTCTAGAAGTCTAGACCTAGATCTAGATTCAGTTCTAAGTCCTAAGTGTTAGAGTATAATTCAACCACCTGAACAGACAATAGAAAGTTATAGAGATCCTATAAATTAAAAAATTTTTTTTTTTACAGTGTAGACAAACTGATAAACTTGCTGTTCACCATCCCTACAGTACTACAGTAGTAGCCTACAGCCTCAGGATCAGGGAAAACACTAGCTGTTCAGTATTCCTAGATCTAGATCTAGATCTAAATTTACCTTACATAGTACACAATCCCACAGAGTGTGGCTTTAGATCTTTAAGAGTTGAGAATCATGTTGTCTGCTGTCTACAAAATAGTGTGCTGTGACAAAAAGTGATCATATGTTGTGACACAGTTTGACAGAGCCAAGGCCAAGATCAATACGATGAAGAAATGGATCTAGATCTAGATAACTTGCTCTTATATCTCCCAACCCAAAATCTTGAACATGAATGTGCAAACTACGATACGATTAAGTGATTTAGAACTAGAATAGAGCTACAGTAGGCCTACCCTACACTGTTGTGACACAGTGACAGTGTGACAGAGCCAAGGCCAAGAATCTTGGCAAGATCAATACGACGAAGAGATAGACCTAGATATATAGATCTAGATATAGATCTAGACTCTAGATTTTAGATAAAATGCTCTTAGATCTGAAACCTTTAACATGACTGGGAAAACTATGATTCGATTACACTGTTGTATTTATTTGGCACAAAACAATTCTGCAGTCTAAAACAGGATAGATCTATATTTTGAACAACAGCTGAATCGTCCTACTCAACTGACTTGCCCACCCGACTTGTAAGGTCTTCTACTCACCTCTCAATACTGCGACTAGATGGGCGGAACAAGGCAATTTTTTTCCCGTAATTCATGGCCAGCTTGAAGTTATTATCCATATGGTAATTTGAGCATGGCTGCAGTTGAAAAAAAACGTTCCAATTAAGAAGTGAATACACTTGAAATCGAGCAACAATCAATGTAGTATGTCACCATGTAAGCCACCATCTTTTCTAGTTTCTAGTAAATCGTTCGTTTCCGTTTCCTTCCGCCTGTCACGAAGCAGCTGACCAATGAAATGGCTGGTTATAGTAAGGGGAAGCAATGTTGGAAATTATGCATGCGAGATCAGCTGACGGGTGGTCTTTTCTTGGAAAGATAAGGACGATGACGACAGACGACAGAGGTAGGCCTAGATTTATAGCAGTAGCAGGGCCTGAAGCAATTCTTAATTACTGAAATTATCAGACCTCCTCAGCGTGACTGTAGTCTGAAAATGTGGAGGCGAGTCAGAACTAGGTCACAATGTGGGAGTCACATTAAACAGCCGATTGTCATCTCATTTCTATAAATGGCAGTGTACTAGATATCTAAGTGTTTAACATAGCCTAGATCTAGATTCTAGATCTAGATCTAGATCTAGATATATATTCCCTGCAGAAATAAAGAAATTTTAATATCCTTCTTTTAATACCAATTAGCTTTCAATGTGCACCAAACATTTTTCAATTTCAGTGCTTTCTAATGGAATGCATTGTTTTGACTTGTTGAAAATGTGCCGAAAATGTATTAAATTGTTACTGGGTGCAGGTCAACTATTCTAGGTCTAGATATTAGATCTAGATCTAGATCTAGAATCTAGATCTAGAAAATCTAGTTTAGATATATCTAGATCTAGCTAGATTTGCCCAAAAGTCTAATTCCAACACCAGTGCCCTTAGCAAGAACAACATTGTAGAGATCTACAATTCTAATCTAGAATCTAGATATAGATTCTAGATCTAAATCTAGATCTAGATATAGATCTAGATATCTAGATCTAGTTATTCAGTCAGATTAGCCTAGATCTATATTAGATCTCTAGATCTAGATCTAGATAGATCTAGTTGAAAGTGACCAGTTAGAAAAATATTCACAAAGAGACATTGTTTCTTTTGATTCATTGTGTTCATATATAGATCTAGATCTAGATCTAGATCTAGAGTCTAGGAGCCAGTGTGTGACTTGAGTCACTTGAGAAGGTATGCAAAAACTTTAAGTGAAATATTTATGGACATCTCTCAGTAGGCCCTATTATGCTTTTGAGTTGAGCAATATTTTGCTAAACAATTTCTGCAAGATATCCAATCCACCACCTGAGAAAGAACCTAAACAGAAAGTCCTAAAGCTGTCTTCATAAACAATGTAAGTTAAACCTTTTTCATAATATTTACACTGTAATGTTTGTGAACTCGTGTGTCTATCTAGATCTATGTCTCTATGTGTGTATACATGCTTACATGTAGGTGTGTATTACCCATACTTGGCAATGTTACTACGCCAAAATGTGTAGCCTATAGTAAACATGCTGTATGCTTCCCGGGAAGCTGAGAATGTTTCGGAGTGTTCTATACTACAGACTAGGCTATGGTCTGCTGGGGTAATAATATAGTGTAAAGCGCATAGAGCCTGCTCCTGAGCGGGGATAT
>NW_004798520.1:78932-80517 GCF_000002075.1 Aplysia californica | reverse complement strand
TCTCTCTCTCTCTCTCTCTCTCAATGTTCTGCAGCACCTTCAAAGTAGTCCAAGAGTTGTCAACAAATGCACAGAGGAAAAAGAACCAAAAAAAACCCTCACCAAAAGCAACTACAACAACAACAAGGAAAAAACAACAAGCCATCGGTGTTCTCTCTTGTGATTTTATTTTTCCGTCAAACTTCTAAGAATAGAAAAGTCTTCTGTCGCATTCTGGACATAATACATATAATACATAATATAGGTCACAATAACAAACAATCTTACTCTTCCCTCACACACAACAGGCACACAGCTCAAAAAGTCAACACTTGTCTTAAATGGACCGTCCGCTATACACGTATTTATTATGTCTGTGGAGTCAGCTGATCCAGGGGCGTCCAAGTCGCATTGTAATATCGGACATCCACTCCTGCTCAAAGATCCTACAACACAAAAGATGGTTCACTCAGCCAAAAAAGCGTCCGTGCCCCTACGCGCTTATTCTCAGATGGCGCTACAGTCGCTGTTTTTGAAGCTTTCTTTCGTTTCTGGAGAAGAAGTCAGCTCAAGGAGGTTGTATGATACTAGTGCTAGATTGTTCTCAGATCCTTGAATTCGCTGCTGTTGGCAAAGTACGCGCTTGTTCGCAGAGAGCGCCACCATGATTTTGAGTCGCTCTTTTCAAAAGCTCAAAGAGAGGAGTGAACCGTCTTGTAGTATAGGATCTCTGACCTGCTCAAACCGCGTTGCAGTAGCGGGTGTCCAGGAACAGCACCAGAACTCTGTGAGGGGAAAAAACAAAACAAAAAACTGGAAGCTCAAACATACTAATCAGACATAAAGCTAGCATCTGCGTTTGTCGCGGCCGCCATTTTGGGCATTTTTTTGTCCGCGAATCGCGGCCGCCATTTTTGCATTTTTCAAAAAGAAAAGGCTACTTCTTAACATAGACGTGTATTTTGATAATTTTAAGGTGTCCATGTATAGTTATTTTCACGCGAAGAATAATAAGTACATTACAGATTGTTTATTGTATTGTTGTTTGTCTTTTATTTTTCCCTCTTTGTTGGTGTGGTAATTTTTGAGGGGTTATTTTTGTGATCTATTTGTGTGTGTGTTTATACATGTATAGCGTAATGTTATTCCATTTGATGTTCCTACATTTAAAAAAAAATGTGTTATGTTAGAGCGTGTCTCCTCCAAAACCGAATGCTGACACTGGCAGGCCCCTTGTGTGTGATTCCATAATTTACATGTAATATCCAGTACTTTTTCTTGAATTAAGCACGTTTAGGGTTAAAACGGCCAATCTTAGGACAGGTGGACACTCGCCCTTATTTGTCACTTTTTGCGATTGTTTGTGTACTGTTCTAATATTAATTTCATTTTGTTGTGAAACCTTTTTTTATTTTTCACGTTTTTACACTCTGTGTGGCTACAAATGATCTTCTGGATGCTCAAAACAGAGCACAAGAAATGCTGGTGCTTTAGATTAAGTTACCTCTATCAATATATTGCGTCGTCACCAGGGGCGAAGCGTCTATATAATCAAATAATCACTGCTTCCCTTCCTAATTTTGAAACATTGTCGCTGTCAAGTTCA
>NW_004798520.1:74525-75489 GCF_000002075.1 Aplysia californica | reverse complement strand
GGGGGGGGTGGCGATCAACACGTCCCACAAAGCCTGTGACCTCAGAACGACAAAGTTGTGTCTGACATTTGGGGACGTTCGGAGTCAATGAGTACATGTACTAAGTCCAGGAGGTCGGAAACCTAATTATGTTCTATTTTTTAAAAATCTACTTCATCAGAGTCGTTATCAAGATACATCTATCAAAGAATTGCATTTTGAAAAATCTTGACATGTGAAACTCAACATTTTTTAAATGTCAAATTTCTCAGTACAACACGGTAGGCTACTGAGCAGATAGAGCTTTGTACTCCTGAGCTTACGACCTGTAACCCAACCCTTCTTTGTTCCTGACTACGATCATCTACCAGACCCCGACCCCCGCGGTTAACTCTTTAGATATCTAACCCTTTAGGGACACGGCGGTTATCTCTTTAACCCTTTGAGTACCCCGCGGTTAACTCTTTAACCCTTTGAGTACCCCGCGGTTAACTCTTTAACCCTTTGAGTACCCCCGCGGTTAACTCTTTAACCCTTTGATTACCCGCGGTTAACTCTTTAACCCTTTGATTACCCCGCGGTTAACTCTTTAACCCTTTGGGGACGTGGCGGAAACTTGTGGCATCGTGGTCCTCGTGACGCTCGTCCATAATACATGTATTGACTTCACTGACGTCACTGACTTCACTGACGTCATGACATTCATCTTTTTCTGGCCGTTGGGCTTTTTTTTTGGTCAAATGTTCTGGTTTTTTTGCTCAACGCCTCTGACGTACATTTAAAAACACATTTCTGTATGAATTTTTACTGGAAAAACATTGACCAAAGGCACAAAAATGTACATGTGTAGTTTCCAAGGGCACTACAGCTTTAGAAGTCACCAAACTTTGGCGGCCATATTCTCGCGACGCGTACCTCAGACACCAGGCGACCCACCCCCCACTCCCATCCCCTTCAAAGGAAAATATCTCGATTCTAGATTGGG
>NW_004798520.1:62391-71694 GCF_000002075.1 Aplysia californica | reverse complement strand
TTTCCACACACACACACACACACACACACACACACACAAGTACTCGGACGCACGTACACAAAAAGACAGTGTCTGTGGCCGCCGATCACATTTGTTGTTGTTGTTGGGAGAGGAATCAAAACAGGATTCTATACATCTATTTTAGACCTGTTTGGAAAGTGGTCAAAGTAGATCTAACTAATACGCGCAGACCTGCGTACCGGTACATGAACTGAGCGAAAATGGCGTGCAGCGGGTGATCGAGATACCCTCGCTTGTGGGATCCCACTCCAGTATGATAATGTTTACTAATTGTTGCCCGTAATCTTTCATGTGAAATCACCGGATAAGCGAAGAAAACAAATAGATAAATAAATAAATAAATAAATAAATAAATAAATAAATAAATATTACATAGGGTAAAGTCCAGCACTGCTTTGAATCTGCTTCTCAGTGTCTTTCGAACTTCCACAGCCCAATGTGTTTTCCAATCGTCGGTGCTCCTATCTTGTTAAATCGACTACAATGTAATCAACTCCTTACTAAAGTACAATGTACTTCAATTGATGTCTCTTCCAGTATACTTTTAGCTGGCTGTAATTTCAACTCAAAGTGCATAAAAATTGCAATCAAATATTTTGAAACACTTTTTTGAACGGGCTTTATTGAAATATTTAAAGTGTAAATATATGGCTGAAAAGCTCATTCATTTTTCCATAAGAATATTATGTAAACAGTATTAGGACCAATATATGTGTCAGTGTCAGTGAAAGCCCCGACACTTGGGAACTTTCCTTGACCGAGCATAAGCCAGACGAGGCAGACGAGCGTCGTATGTCGGTGCACCGCCCACTAACCCGTGATAGCCGAGCTGATAATAATAATAATAATAATATCGTTGTAATAATATATTCCACCAATTTTCTTGAATATGTTCTCAAGGAGTGCGTTGGTGAGTAGGCCTATATTAATTTTTAAAAATATATTTGAAGAGAAGTAGATCTATTAATGTTTGTTTAATTTTTATTTTGCAATTCCAAGTGCCCTATTCAGATTCGGAGACCCATTCCCACACTGCAGAACACGGTGTGGACACATGCCAAGTTTACAAAGTCGCTTATTTATTTGTGTCGGTTATTGAGGGAAAGACAAACACTGTCGTCTCACCTGTACAAGGGCCCAGGACTTGACAAGCCGCTCGTCTGTGAGGTTGTGGCTCACCAACGCTGCCGCGGCCACACCCGAGACTCAGAGAGACGTCAGTGTAAGAACGTATTGGTCAGACCACATGAAGTTGACCCTCCACAGCTCGCCAGGAGGTGGGGTATAGACCACAGTGGACCGTGCCTTGACCACAGTCTAGACTCTCACTCAGTAGATAGTATATATAGGAGTGTATACCACAGTCTAGACTCTCACTCAGTAGATAGTATATATAGGAGTGTATACCACAGTCTAGACTCTCACTCAGTAGATAGTATATTATAGGAGCGTATACCACAGTCTAGACTCTCACTCAGTAGATAGTATATATATAGGAGCGGACACCACAGTCTAGACTCTCATTAGATAGTATATATAGGAGCGTATACCACAGTCTAGACTCTCAGTAGATAGTATATATAGGAGCGTATACCACAGTCTAGACTCTCACTCAGTAGATAGTATATATAGGAGCGGACACCACAGTCTAGACTCTCAGTAGATAGTATATATAGGAGCGTATACCACAGTCTAGACTCTCACTCAGTAGATAGTATATATAGGAGCGTATACCACAGTCTAGACTCTCACTCAGTAGATAGTATATATAGGAGTGTATACCACAGTCTAGACTCTCACTCAGTAGATAGTATATATAGGAGTGTTTACCACAGTCTAGACTCTCAGTAGATAGTATAGAAGCGTATACCACAGTGAGTGCACCGTGCCTTGACCAAAGATTCTCTAACCGTATACACGATCTTTGCCTTGACTACGTATAATGGAAACTTGAAGTCAGTATCCCTGCTCAGCGCGCTGCTAGTGACTGACAGAACCTTGACAATCATAATGTATTTCATAGAGGCGCCCGACACCCATGTCCACGTGCTGTGTTAGCCTCAGACCAAGGAGCTTAGAACTACTTTTAATCTCCTTGCCTCCGACAGAACGTGTAGATGTGTGATGTCAATGGCAGATGTACCAGACTGCTGCAAGACCACAGACCTGGGCGGGAACTAAAGCCACAGGCTCCTCCAGAAATGGGTCTATGGCAAACAAATCTTTGCCTCCTCTTTGCAAAAAGGATGATATTGGCGTCCGGCCCATTTTTTGAGGATATCAAATTTTGATAATTTCGAATTACCAGATGTCTAGGGGGGGGGGGGGGTGAGGTGTCTTGACTGAAGAAGTTTAGTTTGTGCAGCGGAGTTTGTTTATGCGTGAGCTGTCTCTGAACATCGTGCTATTCACATTCCGTGAGGTGGCCACAAATATAAAATGTTAAACGTTCATAATTTTCTTTAAATATCGTTTTATAAATTTGGTATCAAAATTCCCAGAATTATTAATTTTCCACTTATCCGATGCGAAAATTGAGTGTTGAGTAGCTAGTTTTTCTACTGCAGACAACTGCTAGCTGCTATCATCACACAAACACGTAAGAAACGGTGACCGTGAGTCGTGAGGAGTTGTGACAGACCACAGATAGAATTCTGTGTGTGACAGACATATATACAGCAACATCTCTGAGGATTCGAAAAATCACATTGGTTTCGATCAATTGCTTGATGAGGATATCTTGTACATGCATTGGCATGATTGAATAGTAAGCAACGGTCCTGTAGATCTAGTCTAGGGCCAGGGCCTACCCAAAGACCTCGGTCAAAGTCAAGAATGTCAAGATCTAGAAATCTAGTCACCTCACTCACACTCACAGTCGCCATATGGGGGAGGGGGGGGGTTATTAACATGTTTTATGTACAGTGGAATTGTAAATGGGCTGATTTATCTATGTCATGCTCATACTTTATACTGTGCCGGAACAACATAGAGGGAACTGCTGCTGCTATTTCTTTCCTCATCCTTTCCTTACCTTCGTCATTTTCCTCTACTTCTTTTGTATGTTTGTCTCTCTCTTGTGACCCGCTATTTCCGGGGTACCTTGATAGTTGAAGCAGACTTTGTGCAGTTGAGGATAGAGAGATGAGCAGAGTAAGCCTGATTCCCTGTAAGGACTTCTCTGTTGACATCCACCCCTTGGCGCTCATATGACCTTTTATGCAGTTAGTTGCGAGTGCCGTAAAACCTTACTTTAAAACTAAACACTTAGCAGTCACCAGTCAGAGCTTTAGCTCACTGCAAAGTCATTAAGTTCACCATGTAAGTAATCAATGAAAGATTGAAAAGTTGAGTTGAGTGTTTAGACTGGGACGGGGACTAGATCATCGTCATCATCCGGTGCCTTGCCGACTGGCGTGGGCGATCATGGACTTCCACTTCACCCTGTCCTGCGCTGCAGCAAAGATAGATAGTTAAGATAGGTCTACAAATTCAATTAACAATACAATTATTATAATTTTATTATACGTTCGCACCAGTAACTCCAAGTCCCTAGCTTGAACAATTTATTAGTCTGGTTGGAACTGGAAACGTTGTGTGCATAGAGCTTGAACATTTTCATCTCTCGTCATATTTTATTTATGTCATATAATATAGATATATATATAGTTAGCCAGTGTAGCCTCCTGGACGGTAATAGCCTAGATCATGGCATCTATACTAAGGCTAAGGCGTAGGCCTAACAATCATTAGTTCTCAAAGTATAGCATGAATAGAGATCTCTAAAGTGATAGTGTTGTCTACTACGACAAAGTACACTAGGGTATGAGATCATGGGTCGTTTGTAGAGATCTAGTCTTGAGAGGTTCAGTAAAAAATTAAGTTTGCAACTTTAGTTGGTCGTGATTTTATTCAGCCTTTGTTTTGTAAATTGAAAAAAGAAAGCCAAAATCAGGGTGAACAAGTGATAATTATGATCCACAACCACTACCTACACATATCAGTTTGATGAAATATGTTGCTTAAATGTCAAATTTTATGAAAGTGTCGAATTTTGTTTTAAAATAACGAATGAAAGAAAATTGTAATTGTTAATTTGTTTTAAATATCTATGCTCTACTCTGAGTGACACCATTTAGGTCATTTGGGGAGCTGAGGGTCACAAGACAACTCTGCAATATTTGACCGATCAACATTGTTGCTGTTTTGATTCCCAGGACGGCAGCTTTGACCAGTGGTGGACAGTGCCCGAAGTATGAATGTGGCAAAATCTTCCCCTCCCCCGCCAGACCCCCTGACCTCGACCAGACTTTCCTCTCCGGGCGCGACAGTGGAAGAATGTGACATCTGCGCCGAGCTGTCAGCGGCGGGGAAGCACTCACAGCCTCCCAAACTGAGTCGCCGAGGGGCGGTGATGCTGGGCGTCTCTGGCGCCTTTGTCGCTGGCGTCACGGCTGTCATGGCTCCATTTGTCTTGCCAGGACTTCGACGGTTTGCCTTGCCTTACATCCCAGCCTCGTCGGAGCAAGTTTCCAATGTGTTGAGGGCTTTGAGAGGGAGGACTGGGAGTCTCATTGACATTGGCAGTGGAGATGGTCGGATTGTAAGTGTGCACCTTGTGACTGGTCAGTGTTTCTCGAACGTGCCGGGACCGTTCTCTTTAAACTGTCGCCCAGCTATTCAGATGTACTGTATAATCCACTTACATTGACAGCCGATGTATTGACATTTGGACATATCGACATATTTTCCAATTACGAAATTGTTCCCTGAAAATCTTCATTAAATAATTTCTCATCTGGGCATTGTACATTTGAACAACTTGCTGAAGATATAGAACATAGACCATATATATATATATATCCTTTTTTTTCTCTTACTGGAAAAGTGATGCCTGCATGTCACTATAGCAGTGCACATTTGAGACAGTTGTCGTTTTCCTTATTGTCAGCTTTTTAGTATATATTCTTGTCATGAGAAAATGTTAACTTTTGTTTTAAATAGAAGATTAATGATAACTGCACTCAGCAGTGTTGGAAATATAATTGTTGATTATAATAAAGTTTATAAATCTTCCTCAAAATCTGTGAACAATGAAGTGTGCAACCCTTTCTCCCATTCCTGAGCAGACATGATGATTTCATCTATCGTCTTTATCTCTCCTCCTCTTTTTCTCTGTATATTTCTCTCTAGTAACACACTTTTATGACCTTATTTATTGTGTTGCAAATGCCGTAAAACTCTTACTAAAACTACACAGTGCTGGATTTTGTTTGTAACAGGATGGGTTCAGACAGGGAGATGAATTACGGTGATCGGTCAGAAGACTCATTGTGGAGTTATTTGAGCCCTGGATCTGAACCAGATACTGCATGTGACGCTGACCGAACCATCAGGCCCATCCTAATAGAATGTCTGGACTTTGGAGAGACCTGAAGGAAATGTTCTAAATCTAAGTACACTAATCTGGAAAACTTGCTCTGTTCTTGATCCTAACAGAATTACCTATACAAAGGCCATTGGTCTTTACGGCAAACTGTAAATACAATGTCATTTTAAACCTGTTAACTACTGTTATTCAACAAATGAACTTTTACTTTGTGTTTTTAAATATACTTCAGCTATTTCGACATTAACTCACTTGCGACTGGGCCCTTTCACCAGTCACAAGCGTTGAAGACTGGCGTTTTGGGGGGTATTTCAATAAATCACCACAACTCTCAGAATTACCCTATTGTAATTATTTTTTGACACAGTAAAGTAACATTCAAGCTTAATCTAACACAAAAAAACTAAAGTTGTCTAAGTGTAATATTTTAATTTGTATGATTTTTTAAAAATTGGCATGAATTTGATTTTCCGAAAAATTTCCAGACACATGACAAGTAGAATGAAATTCACTACACCAACAAAAATAAAAGTTCAAAGTGTTCTGGTTTGATTTGCATACATGTGCGAGTGTTTGGTGAAAATATAAAAGCTGGTCTGTGCATTGATTCAGACCCATACACTGAATTACGTGAGACAGATGTACGGCACGTCGTTGTGATTTCGTTGCGCGAAAAACAACACCGGTACTAGAGCTAGATCTAGTCCTAGAACTACGACTCGGGCCGTGTTCGGGTACATATCCAGGATCTTAACTATTAGACACATCATATTTTGAGACACTAGAACTAGTAAAACGTACAGAAGTATAGAAAACGGCGAAATTATGTGATTCTTGTTCATGCGACTTCTTCGACCGTTACTACGACGCGACTGTCGGATTACTATCAGCTGTATAGAAAAAAACAAAGTGCGAGTTCCGGTCTGTTCAACCCCAGTTGGGGTCAATGTCCTTCACCTTCAATAACTTAAAAACTACCGGCCCCAGAGATACGAAACGAAGTCTAAGTAGCTCAGGCTTGGCCAAACAAGGGTACGAGGCGGGTCTCGCGATCCGTGCGTGATTTGTAGAGTGAAAAAAAATTCCAAAGTTGGTCACGCAGGGCTTGTGAGACCCGTCGCGGCGGGGGTCACGCAACTGTTGTGTGAGCCGTCTGAAGTGAGTTGAAAAAGCCAAACCAAGCCGTGCTGTGAACTTCGGTAAAATCCCCCCCAACTTGAGACCCGCACTCTCATCTGACTTTGTGTAATACTCCAACCAGAACAAACAAGGTACCAAGCTGTTAGATAAAACTTGGAAGTTATTGGAATGTTTTTTTCTTTCTTTTTATTGTCCCCCCTTGCAGACCATTGCGGCTGCCGAGCGAGGCTTCCAGGCGTCTGGCGTGGAGCTCAACCGCTGGCTGGTGTGGTATTCCCGGTGGGTGGCGTGGAGGCAAAACGTCCATTCAGAGACCAACTTCTTCCGCAGAGATTTGTGGAAGGTATGTTGGAACAGTAGCTCAGACTGAATCAGACATCAGATGTACATATGTAAGGATGCCAAAATGAACACAAATTTTGGATGAAAAAAATGATGACTTCAAACGCTTATTTTCTTTTATTCATTTAATCTATCAACATAAAACAACATAGACCCTCCTCCCCCCTCCACAATCAGTGTCTGTGTGATGCGAGACGAGAGAGATAGAATCTTTTTACCTAACACACAAAAGATGCGTATTCAATTCCTAGGTTGAGAGTATGTTTTACAGAGTGTCTGTGTCTTGCTGCTATACAAAGTGTCTGTGTCTTGCTGCTATACAGAGTGTCTGTGTCTTGCTGCTATACAGAGTGTCTGTGTTTTGCTGCTATACAGAGTGTCTGTGTCTTGCTGCTATACAGAGTGTCTGTGTCTTGCTGCTATACAGAGTGTCTGTGTCTTGCTGCTATACAGAGTGTCTGTGTCTTGCTGCCATGAGGTATCCCTTACAGTGCCAGCTGGCTCTAGAAAGGAGCTCTCCCTCTTATTTTTCCAAACTGTGTCTAGGAATATTTCAGCATCATTGTTGTTTATCAAAAAAAATATTTTAAAAAAATGAAAATCAAATATATGGTATAGGCTATTATATGTAGACTATATAAAACTATCTGCATTGGTAAAGGTATCTTGTATTTGGTGTTCTTTGTATGTGTATATTTGTGTGTTTGATTATATATTTGTGTGTTTGATTATATATTTGTGTGTTTGATTATATATTTGTGTATGTGTGTTTGATTATATATTTGTGTGTTTGATTATATATTTGTGTATGTGTGTTTGATTATATATTTGTGTGTTTGATTATGTATTTGTGTGTTTGATTATGTATTTGTGTGTTTGATTATGTATTTGTGTGTTTGATTATATATTTGTGTGTTTGATTATATATTTGTGTGTTTGATTATATATGTGTGTGTTTGATTATATATTTGTGTGTTTGATTATATATTTGTGTGTTTGATTATGTATTTGTGTGTTTGATTATGTATTTGTGTGTTTGATTATATATTTGTGTGTTTGATTATATATTTGTGTGTTTGATTATATATTTGTGTGTTTGATTATGTATTTGTGTGTTTGATTATGTATTTGTGTGTTTGATTATGTATTTGTGTGTTTGATTATATATTTGTGTGTTTGATTATGTATTTGTGTGTTTGATTATGTATTTGTGTGTTTGATTATGTATTTGTGTGTTTGATTATATATTTGTGTGTTTGATTATGTATTTGTGTGTTTGATTATGTATTTGTGTGTTTGATTATGTATTTGTGTGTTTGATTATGTATTTGTGTGTTTGATTATATATTTGTGTGTTTGATTATGTATTTGTGTGTTTGATTATGTATTTGTGTGTTTGATTATATATTTGTGTGTTTGATTATATATTTGTGTGTTTGATTATGTATTTGTGTGTTTGATTATGTATTTATGTATGTGTGTTTACCATTGTGACCCAACTTTCCCTCTATGGTGAGAAATAAACTTTGATTAGTTTAAAAAAAATTATTATTATATTTAATCTGAAGCCATGTTTGTCTTTGCTGACTTATCTCGTTCTAAAGACTTACGGCACGCTTTTGCTTTGTTCTCTCCAGACGGACTTGTCCTGTTACAAAAACGTTGTCATCTTCGGAGTTGAGACTATGGTAAGTGGGTGTATAAAAAGAGGAGAGCGTGTAGTGTGTGATTCCTGATTCATTGAATTGTGGTCGTTGATGCTCAGGCATACGCACACATCCACTTCACCAGTTCTACAGTAGGCCTACCGGTGCCATAGACAGCCCAATATTGACCAGTTCTACAGTAGGCCTTCCGGTACGATAGACAGCACAAGCAACGAGACTGAGGAAAAGATGGCTTCCAACAAAGACAAAAGGAAATGTTTCTCATTCGAATTGAAGGCCGAGATAATCAACGAAGTTGACAAGAAAAGGAAGACTAATCTGAAGGGAAAATGTCATTGATAAAGAAGGGAGGTAATCGGGTGGAATTTTACAAAATATTCTGTAGTTCCCTTTGTATTCCAACAGCGGGAACTTGTCTATTGGGGGGTTTTTCTTCTGGACCCAAAAGTCCCACTCTAGCTGTGTTGTACTGTGCTTATTACGGCTAATGCTGTGTGTACACATGGCAATAAAGTCAACGTATCGGGTAATAATTAGAACATTTGATCATTGAGCTGTTCAGTTGCCCTAAGCCCACAAAGCAGCATTTTTCAGGCGAGAGAACAAACTATTTCATTCAATTATACCTACTTTATGTACGCTATTTTTAAATTGTTTTTTCGCTTTAAAAAAATGTAGAATTTGAATTTTTACTAAGTATTTCTTGAACTCATGCAACATAAACCACATATTAAAAAACTGACC
>NW_004798520.1:56154-60890 GCF_000002075.1 Aplysia californica | reverse complement strand
GAGTTGGTTGTATCAGTCTTTACTTTGGTTGTTGAGTCGTGTAAAGTATTTCAGGACTTGTACAATGTTGATTTTATGAAAGTCCTGGAGGAAAGTAAATTCGTTTGTCTCTTCTACTCTTCTCTCATTCCTGTGTTTGTTGAGTCATGTAAACAAGTTCAGGAATTGTACAATGTTTGTCTCTTCTACTCTTCTCTCATTCCTGTGTTTGTTCATTCAGGGCTAGAGGCACTGAGAACTACAATCACTTACTTTGAAGCACAGAGATACATGTGCCTGTATAAATGCAATCTTGGGGTGGTTTTATAACATTAACATGATGATTATTTGAACATTCATTATGGTTTTTATTATGAATTGTGATGATTATTATTGTTATTATTCTTTCTTTCATTCTTTCAGTCAGTTATTCTTTCGTTCTTTCAGTTATTCATTTTTTCGATCAATTGTGAATTTGCTGATTTTTTGTTCCTTCATTATGTCCGTTCTTCGATTGCCTTTTCTTGGACAGTTCAGTCTATTCAAGCCTGCTCTGTTACTCGAGAAGCTATGGATGGGTGGTTGGCGGGTGTTCTGGTGTGGTTTGTGTCTTCTTTTCTGTCAAGTGTCGTCTATTGTCCTTTTGTCCCCTATTTTCTTTGTCTGTTCGTTCCTCTCTAGTGACACCTCCAGCCTCCAGCTCTTATCTGACCAGTTTATGTCGCTAGTGCCGTGAAACTCTCTCTGCTGGAACAGCTGCAAGGCTGGTAGAACAAGCTCAACAATGGCGACAGACGATGAAACAGGGACAGTGATGAGAAATAAAGCACATTGTACAGTGATGATGATGATAGTGATGATGATGATAGTGATGATGATAGTGATGATGATAGTGATGATGATGATAGTGATGATGATGATGATGTTAATGATTGTATGCATTGCATATCCCTTTCGTTGGGTAATTTTAGTAGGCCTAAGAACAGTTGGAATGCCTGACAGTCCATCTTGCACAATGGTATCGCTTGTCTTGGGTCCTTTCTTCATAGTGGATCTAGGTCAGATTCAGAGGTGACAGTGTCTTTGGAAAGCTCACAATGTTGCCCATGGCGAAGGGACAGATCACGTACTAATAAAGTTGTTCACTCATAAAGCAGAAAAGTAAAATCCAACATCGGAAGGTCTATGCCCAGAGAAAACAGCCTTCCTGTCCTCCGGCCTTTTCCCCTAACTTCAAAGTCAATACATGTATTATAATTACAATGCAGGGAGCAGCGAATCAGAAAGCATCAAAATGAATATGTCATGCTCCATTACACATCAAAAGATCTAGTCTACATTGACATATCCTTGCATCGGCACAGAAAACAGCCTTTGTGTCTGCGTACACCAATCACAGGTCAACATGTAAGCCTGTGAGATTCCAATATTGTTCTTCCTGGTAACCACCACAACGCCGCGTTTTGCCGACGCCTAAAGGCTTTTAACGTGATGCTGTAGAAGACAGGTCTGTGCGACCATCGATTGTGCTGTAGAAGACAGGTCTGTGCGACCGTCGATTGTGCTGTAGAAGACAGGTCTGTACGACCATCGACTGTGCTGGAGACCACGATTGTGTGTCTGGAAAATCTGTATTATATTACTCATGATTACTGGATACGGAACAACTTCATTTAAAGGTCACTCAAAACTTTAGTGTCAAGCGAAACGCGCATATTTGTTTCATTCTTTGCTCGAACGTTTACCGTCTGATGGGGCGAACGTTTACCGTCTGATGGGGCCAACGTTTACCGTCTGATGGGGCCAACGTTTACCGTCTGATGGGGCCAACGTTTGGTCTTCAAGGTGCTACTCCAGAGTCTTTGAAGTCAGTACATTATGTAGATCTATGTTATGTAGGCCCATCTGTCTTCATCACACGCCGTTCAAGGATTGTTCCGAACAAGGACCGCGCAGAAGTGTGAGGCCAGGTCGTGGAAGAGGTGACCCACACGTGGTAAACGTTGTTGCCTCAGGTATAGATCTACGCCTGGAGGGATCTCCCTCGAGGAAGACAGAATGCAGAGGTAGTACATTGTACTTGGAAAACGTCGCACTCTGAACCCAGAGGCCTTGTGGTGTAGATCTCAGACGTGACATTCTGACACCTCCAGGGACAAAATGCCATTCTCCGTAAAGACTGCCGTCTACTCTACGATCATCTGTGAAATTTTAAAATCATTTCAACTGCAACTGAGAGACAAAGGAGGAGGAGGAGAGAGAGAAAGAGAAAACAGGGCAAAAAGAGAGGGAGAGAGAAAGAGAACAAGAGAGAGAGAGAGAGAGAGAGAGAGAGAGAGAAAGAGAACAAGAGAGAGAGAGAATGAGAACAAGAGAGAGAGAGAATGAGAACAAGAGAGAGAGAGAATGAGAACAAGAGAGAGAGAATGAGAACAAGAGAGAGAGAATGAGAACAAGAGAGAGAGAATGAATGTGTGTGTGTGTGCGCGCGCGTGTGTGTGTGTTTTTGACAGATTGAGATGCATGTAGATAGATAGACATAGACCAAGAGAGAAAGAGCGCAACACTCACACACACACACACGCACACACACACACATACAGGCACAACTTACAAGCCATCATCAATAATACACTCAAAAACAAAACCACAACCACCAAAACAACATGAGCTGACGACAACCGATTCAGACCCGTCGTGCACGGACCTCGCATGCGACACGTTTCCTACGTGGTCTGTGCACGACGATAGAGCCCGAGCTGAAACCTCGTGAGTTCTTTGTCTTTGTCAATTTCTTCTTTTGACCACTCCCAACAGCATGTGAGGAGGTGAACAATCAGAACAATCAGAACAATCAGAACAATCAGAACAATCAGAACAATCAGAGAATGTTTTTAAAGTTAAAGTTGTCAAAGTTGAAAAGTAAAAAAAAAATTAAATTAGATTAAAGAATCAAAGGAAATAATAAGTTTTCGCTTCTCCTGTAAACTACTTGTGTTTGTCGATGGTGTCTGGGAGTTTTGTGCACGGCGGCAACGACATAGATTTAAATGGGCGCTGTACCACGTGACCTGTGAGGACCTGAGGACTGGGAACAACGGCGAGGTGAGGGCAAGGTTTTTTTGTTATTGGGAAGTGACCCTGCAGCTGTCAAAGCAAGAGCGGCTTTTACAAACAAGTGTAAATTGGAGCGTACTTGACAGCCCAGTTTGTCATAAAGAGTTCCAGAATTGAGTGTGCAACCAGTACTCTGAAAGCATGGTTTGGAATTGATGGGTTTACTTTTTGGCTGCAACAAGAGGAACAGTAGAGGATCCACCTAGTCTTGTCTTTCCACATGTGAGTAGAACGAACGTACACTAAGTCATGACTAGAAAGAAGAGTCGGCCTAGACTTAGGTAGACTAAGTATTTACGTAGTAGAAGTAGACTAGTAAAAATAAGGTCATTTGTCAGTGTGTCACTTTCATCCGAATCATATACCTTGCGACCAGTACAGTTCTAACTTATCCTCGCCGCAAGCGACCAACTCCTTCTCGTAATTACACGTCCAGCACCGAAGGAAAGCCCCCCCCCCCCTCCTTTCCCTCACCCTCAACATCACGGCTTCCTCACCACCGCTCCCCACATACAGTAGCGTGGACCTCACACCCAGCTATCCAAGTGTAGAGCAGCATTTTTATAGTTCGAAAGCCTGTAATTTTGTCAGATCAATCTTGACACTCCCCGACGAATCAACCGTTCGGAAGTGATCAGCGTCACTAGACTGTCGACCAGGGTTTGCCAAAGACGTCATGCTGAAATCCCTGGAGGAAAGTGTGAGATCCGTGACTGCAGCAGACAGCTGCAGGACCCTGGAGGTAGACCAGTGATTCACCATGACAAACAGCATCATTTCTTGGTGGACAGTACAGTCCTTTAAAAGACTGGCAATGGATCTACTGTCTGAGGAAGGCACGACGTACTTACACAGATATTTGCTCACGTGGAAGCTCCGCCAGGACCATCTGGAGACATTCTTCATCACGATGCCTAGACGCGGAGGGTGGAAGAATACATGTCATTTGTCATCCAAAATGTGTTGTGATTCCGCTACACAATACGTGCACTGCTCCGAAACTGGTGTCCTTCCATCCAAAATGTGTTGTGATTCCGCTACACACTACGTGCACTGCTCCGATACTGGTGTCCTTCCATCCAAAAATGGAGACACTGTCCCGGAGAACAAGATATTTTCCTCTTCGTCTTGTGCAACAAAAGAGCCGCCTCTCGGGAATGAATTTACCAAAGTGCTGCAGTCTCATGACAGTGCCTTAGACCGCGTCAGTGGCTACATAATTCGGACGCTTCGAGAGAAGCGGGCTTGTGCTGAGTGCACAAATTTCCTGACAGTGCAAGCTTCACTGAGCACAGACGCTCATCGTCAACCAAGCTGAGGGACAATGGTGGACTCATCCACAGCTCACGTCAAATGTTTGGCCTTGTGCGCATGGCTGGTGCTGTGTTCCGCACCCATTTACTTAACCAGGGCAGAGCTAGCGGAGGAACGAGGAGCTTGATCTCACTCGGAAAGTTAACAACTTGTACTTCCCTTCTTTTCCACGACACACTACAACAACTGCAGAGATGTCACTTCGTCCACCCACACAACGATCACCCAACACAGATTATCAAAGAAACTGTTGGGATATTTTGTACAATGATGATTCTCCATCACTGCAGTAACGTCAAACTACGATATGAGCAGCAAGAACCCCC
>NW_004798520.1:48476-49815 GCF_000002075.1 Aplysia californica | reverse complement strand
GGGGGCGCCTGGTTCCATTTAGCTGAGCGGAGCTGTAACACACACGCAGTCTTCCCTGTACCGACAGTCTCATCACTCACCCCGTACAGACAGTCTCATCACTCACCCGTCATTGCACCCCGTTTGCTGGGCAGGGGGGTAAAAAATGACATCGTTAAATAGCTAACTTGCTAGTCTGTCTGTCTGTCTGTCTGTCTATCAGTCAGTCTTTCTTTCTATATAAATATCAGAAAAGGAAATAAAAAAAAACCCCTAAGGAAACAGTCTCTTCGTACGTGTTCTCTACGCCCACCTCCCCGCCCCCAACCGTGTCAGTTAGTCCATAAGCCCGGCTGAACACTCAGGGGGCAAGTCCACTGGTATTTTGCGTCAGTTGCAGGCCAGGCTTATATGCAAATGAGCTCGTTTTCGTCGGTCACGTCGCTCAATACCAAAGTCACCCTCTTCGTGAGCTACAGTGTATGCCAGGGATCGTCTCTAGCCGCTGTGTAATTTAAAACAAAGGCAGTCTTGTCTAGATCTTGACTTATGTCTCTATAGATCTACAGATCAGAAACAATGCTGAAAATGTAAATGAATAAATAAATCGCCTGTGCTGTCTGTTGTTCTCGTAATCATAACACACTGGGCTAAAAATAGGTTTGGCTGGTCTGATGTCGGTGGACGCGGATCTTTTTGAGTCGCTTCTACACCTTGAAAAACTTGGTACATTAGCCTGGCCTGGAGGTGATCTTATTTTGGAGGACGCGTAGACTTTCTGTTTGTACTTGATTAGGTCTCACGTGAAGGGCTAGTTCGATACCATCACCATCGATACCACCAACAATACCCGGCCCCACTTTGCCTATGACTACTCGTCTACTCTTCTTCCTTATGAGACCCCTGGGAGGTCACAGATAACCCACGAGCTATGAATAGACACAGGTGTCCCGATAGGCTGACCTTTGACATTATTCTCGTACTTATTTTTGTATTTATCTCTCCTCCTTCTTTACCGTACACCTGGATCGTCTTTCTCTCTTCTCTTGCTCAACCACCACCTGTATAAGACAACCACCTGTACAAACGACCACCTGTATAAGACAATCACCTGTCCAAACGACCACTTCCCACTACACTTTCAGGGAGCGTTTTACCTCATTTGCATAGATAGATAGATAGATAGATAGATAGATAGATAGATAGATAGATAGATAGATAGGACGGGTAAAGCTTGCGAAAACTTCAGAATGCTCTTGCTCGTTTTCATTGCACGGCTGTAAAAATCTGGGAAAAGAATTTGAGAGCTTCTACAACCCTCACCCTCCGGCGCAGATCAAACCCATTAGCCCGCCGCTTG
>NW_004798520.1:45817-47013 GCF_000002075.1 Aplysia californica | reverse complement strand
CCACCCCCGCACACATACAACCCACCCCCTCATTCTCTCAGCCCAGAACAAATCCCATTGAGATGATGAAAAGAGCGGAGAGCGGAGGAAAGCCAACAATAGAATACGGGAACATTGTCCGGAAGTCAAGGGAAATAACGTGATTTTTCAAAAGCCTTTCTGTCATTTAACGCTGAGTCTGACATCCAAAAGCAAAAAAAGAGAAGTCTGCAATATTTCCTTACTTTGAGCTGAAAAAGGATAAAGATTTAAAACTACAGCGGTAATGTCAGATGAGTTTAAAAATGTTATACATTATTGAAGTACACGGCTGTCTTACGTGAAGGAAAGTCAAACAAACAAACAAACAAACAAAGGAACAGACAGACAAACAAACAGACAGACAAACTTATGCTGCATCCTAGGACATTGTCTTTGAGGGAAACAACTTTTTTGTCTATCTGACCGTCGAGAAAGTTGGTCCTATCGGAAATGGCCTTTAAACTGGGAGCTCCCGCCTCTTAAGTAACCTAACAATTTACTAACAGTACTGAAAGGAAGTCAAACCTAGAACCTAGATCTATACCATTTTGATTTGGGGAGAGTAAGAAGGGAAACTTTCTCTACAAAATGTGAGCCCGGCTCGGTGAACAGGTGTCTCTCCCTTAATTGGAACCAGGATTTCGATTCCACTTTCCTCCAAGATTTGACTTGAACTATTCAAACGTGTGGCACCGCGATGAAAACAGGCGCTCGTCAAAATAGTGGACTCGAAGAAACCAATATATCTGCACCCGTTGGGCACGTTTTAATTTTTAATTTTTAAAATTTTTTTTTTTTTGGGAGGTGCTCAGCACCTTTTATGTCAGTTCAAAGCAGATTTCTGTGTGGAATTTACCGAATCGCGTCGATCAAAATCACAACAATGATACATTTATACATTCCAAGGACACTACAGCTTTTGGAGTCCCCAAACTTTGGTGGCCATTTTTGTTGTTAATGTTACCTTTACACCAGTCGATCCCACCTTTTTCAATCGCAAATATCTCGACTTCTATTCAAAATGGATGGATAGTTTTAACTTCTAAGATGATGCCAATAACTCCACCCACCCACAAATTGACGAGCGTCTGATTTCACCGTGTCGTGACACAATGGAATGTACATTCTTCACGCCGGCTGGGAAAGTGTGTCGTTAGGGGAGGGGGGGGGAACTC
>NW_004798520.1:43109-44055 GCF_000002075.1 Aplysia californica | reverse complement strand
TCACTCTCTCTCCCCTACTCTCCCCCTCTACCCCCCTCCCCCCAACTGTTCCTACTCACCACGGCGGCTGTCAAAGGAACAATCAGCGCTCCCGCGAGAAATGATCGATAGCATTGGGACGTTTGTGACCGTGAGGACAGAGTTATTGACTCACCGATAGCTCCGTCACGGGATGTCACTGGACGGTCGTGCAGTGAGTACCGGGGATACCAGTTCTACAGTACAACCTGCTCAAGACGACCTCTCACTGCCGAGGAGAATTACCTGTGGCGCACCCGCTCCCCACTCCACCCCCCCCCTACCCCTGTAATCTCCCACACAAACATACACACAGTTGAAGAGAGACCGAATCCTTTTTAGTTGTAGTAAGGTTTTACGGCGCTCGCAACTATATGAGGTCATTATGAGCGCCAAAGGTGGATGTCAATAGAGAAGTCCAAATCCGTTAATTCATTCAAATAACATGCCAAAGTCATTTTTGTTTAATGAGATCAATATTGTAGAGATTTTCTTTCGGTCAGAATGCAATGTGCTACTGTTGTATTGTAAAGCGCTCAGAGCAAAAAATTGCAAGACATTTTTTCCGTCACTGGTCCCAACATACTTTGGAATGTTATGAAAGCCATTGACCTTTCTGGCAAATTGTAAAATGAAACAATATTGTTGAACATTTTATTGTTATTTATAAGAGTTGTTTTCAATTGTTAAAGAATATATATTTACACCGAATTTTAATATTTTAGCATTTTAAAGTCTAATTGTCGACCAACCGTGCAGTGAACTGTTGCGAATGTAACCCACTTGTGTTTGGCGCGCTCATATGACCTTATGCAGTTGTTAGCGCCGTAAAACCCTATACTAAACTAAACTAAAAAAAAGCCTGTGTACTTTGATTGTGGTTGAGCGCGATGTGAACGCCATACATGAATTATTATTATTATTATTA
>NW_004798520.1:38040-39055 GCF_000002075.1 Aplysia californica | reverse complement strand
GGTAGCCGCTGTGTTCTACTGGTGAGTGGGTAGCCGCTGTGTTCTACTTGTGAGTGGGTAGCCGCTATGCTCGGGTAGCCTCGGTCCTCGCAACACGCATGTACAACAATAGACGCCGGGATTTATTGGGATTTTTGTGGATTCACTTCATGCAGTATTGTGAGTGAGTGTTTGTTGTGAATTCACTGCATAGGTTATTTTGGGTGTGTATTTGTTGTGATTTTACTACATCAGATTTGGAACAATGTGTTGTGTGACATATTTTAGTGTTTTTGACATTTCCAAAACGCGTCTGTGGTGTAGTGGCCTGGCGCTTCGCTGTCGCGCGCAGAAGGTCGAGTTCGATTCCCGAGCTGGGGAGATTTTTATCGAGTATCTCGGTGTTTGTGCTGGGATGTGTTGGGCAAGGATAAGCACCAGACTCTGTGTACATCCACTGGTTCCTCACAGTAAACCCTTGCGTCGTGATCAGCTGTATCAACAGGGGTCACAATATTATACATATGAAAGTGGTAGATGTCGCGAGCGATACACTTCAGTCTGTGTGGGTACTTTTTCCACCAGAGACAGACCCCCCCCCTCCCCCTGGTGGTTGTTGTGTTGGTACGGTCAGGGATCAGGACAAACCATAACTTTGAAAGCCTTGACCGTAGCTTTATACTGCATTTTGGTGATGTTGAAAGGTGCTTTCTTGATAGAGGTTTTTTTAATGCGGGTTTCTTTAATGCGGGGTGGGGTAAAAAAATCGAAAAGTCTCAAAACTTTTGCTAGCGACAGCGACGGAAACATCTGAACGGGCCACATTTGCTTTGAATCATTTCATTAATTTAACAATAACAGAAAGAGCTTTTAAAGTTTCTTGAATTCTTACAATTTATTTTCTAAGATGGCGGTGAGGAGATCAAAGACAGGGACGTCCACGTTTGTAAAGCAGTGAGGGCAGAAGGATCCTCTAGAAATAGCCAAGTGGTGTGTGTTCTCAAAACAAGATATTATATCTATAAGAAGCTTTATA
>NW_004798520.1:35797-37427 GCF_000002075.1 Aplysia californica | reverse complement strand
CCGTTCATCAAGGTCACTGCAGACTAAGGTTCCCACATGCTTTCTTTGATGTTAGCCTAAAGCGGGTAAAAAAAATAATAGAGGATAATTTAGATCTACAGCATAATACCTAAAACATTGATTTTAGAAGTTGACATACTTTCCTCAACACCTCACTTAAACGTTCGCCCAAAGAAACACGATTCAAGAGACGGGGTGAGTATTTTTCGCGACTCACGTGGAGCACGTGGAGACGTCTAGACAGCTGGGGGATGAAATCTACAAGCTTACACTGAAATTTGGGGGCAGGGTGGTGGCGCTCTCTCAAAATGAACAATTTGTAGGTAAGGTTACTGAAAATAAATTGTTTTAGTTTTAGTGATCCTGTGTATTCATCCAAAGAGCTTTTTTTCCAACTGGGTCAAGATTTTTGGAAGAAATATTTTTGTTTGGTCGCTGGCCTGCAGAACTACCATGTCAAGTTCCGTGGGCAATGAAGTAGGAGCCAGTTTGGTTGTTTTTTTAACGCGGACAGCCGAAAATGAACAGTTTATAGATCTAGATCAGTTTCTTATTCCAGTGAAATCTCCCAGAAAGTGCTCAGAGAAAGTCTCTTCCTTCCTGTGTTTGGATTTACCCCGGTGAGCTCTGAACAAGATTTCTGTTAGAATAGAAAGTGTAGCCCCCCCCCTCAGTCGTGTGTTCACCCCCGTGTGTTCATAAGTTAATGATGACCCTCATCGGGCCAATGATTGAGCCATTCTTCATTTGTTTAGTTTTTATTATGTATTCCTTAGAGGAAGTTTGCCTTAGAAACACAAGCAAAGAATATCACTATCACTAGTCAGAAGTGTTTCCATTAGGCCATCCTCTGTGTGTGTGTGTGTGTGTGTGTGTGTGTGTGTGTGTGTGTGTGTGTGTGTGTGTGTGTGTGTGTGTGTGTGTGTGTGGTACGTGTGTCCGTGGACTAGCCCGCCGTGTCCAGTAGGGCGGCGTGGCTCACCACCTGTACAGTAGAACAAAACACGGACAGCTGGCTGTGCTTCCTCCATCTCCACCATGTTGGGAAACTTTGCCGGGCATAGGCCGTTCTGTGACGTCACTGGGTACGTCTGTCCTGTGACGTAACTACCCCTGGGTACGTTTTGTCATGTTGTTTTTGGGGGTCGAATTTTTGTCTGAATCTTTCTCTTTCCCCACGGGCGGTTGGCGGGTGCTCTTGTGTGGTTTGCAGCTTTTTTCCCCGTCAAACATCTATCGTCCTGATCTCTCCTCCTTTTTCTGTTCGTTACTCTCTTGTAACACCTCTACTCTTCGCCACTTATATGCCCTTATTGTGTGTTGCAAGTGCCGTAAAACTCTTATTAAGATCTATTCCGTCATATACATAAGTTGAGGGCAGTGGACGCCACACTTGTCTGTCCTTGGTTTTGTCAGAGTCTAAGGGTGGACATTTTATGACGTCAGGGGTTCGAATCCAGTTAGGGGCCCTACGTTGTGTCCGTGGGATATGCACTTGACACGAATGTTCCTCACTTCACCGGGGCGGGAGTGGGTACCCGGCTATAATAAACTGGATCAGCTCCGGTGTGGCTTGTGGCAAAGTTGTCCCGGCCATGTGTGTGTGTGTGTGTGTGTGTGTGTGTGTGTG
>NW_004798520.1:32840-34375 GCF_000002075.1 Aplysia californica | reverse complement strand
CACTCACAGTCGATCAGCGGAGGAAACGGCCAGTCGCTCACTCACAGTCGATCAGCGGAGGAAACGGCCAGTCGCTCACTCACAGTCGATCAGCGGAGGAAACGGCCAGTCGCTCACTCACAGAACCACAGGTTCAGGTTACTGCACTGCTCAAATTGTTCCTAATGATGGGGCGGCGCTGTGGGGCTCCTGTTGTTGTTGTTGTTGTTGTTGTTGTTGTTGTTGTTGTTGTTGTTGTTGTTGTTGTTGTTGTTGTTGTTGTTTTATGCATTTATTCTTTTTGTAACACCGTGGTTAAAAAAATGTGTGATTTGTTGTTGTTGGTGTTGGTGTTGCTATTGCTGTTGTTGTTATTGTTGATGTTTTTGTTGTTGATGATGTTGCTGTTGTTGTTGTTTTTCACTGTTACTCCTACAGATCTCCTTGTATTCTTGCACTGAAAGACAATCAATAATCACACCGATGTTTATCTTTTGTGACGCCAGCAAACTCACCAGGAGAACACTCCCTCCGTCCTACCCCGTGCCTCCCCTCTCACCTGGCGTTGTGTCTGGGGACCCACTGACCTTACATTCTGACCACCCCCCCACCCACCCCACCCACCCTTCATTACTTAAGGTCACTGAATTCAGATACATGGGTTGCAAACTAATACAGACAGATGTGTGAAATGTGCGGAATTCTTTAGGTTCAACGGACTTTTCAAAACCTTAAGATTATTTCAGAGACTGGACTTCCGAGTTTAACGTCCATCTCCGATAAGGCAGGGTGAAATAGGCGGGGGGATTTGAACACTGCCCACAACAACCCGGGTTCGGAAGACCCCGGTTCGAACCAGGGTCTTTTGCTTCGTAGTTCAGTTATCTACTGAGCCAATGACGTGCCGACACGGGTGGCTGTGTTGGTGGGTGGGTGGGGAGTGTGTGTGTGTGTGTGTGTGTTTGTGTGTGCGTGTGCGTGCGCGCATTTTCATATAAATCAAATCTTATATTTTAAAAAGTTAATTGTTTGCCCAGTTTCGCAAAAACTGTGTTTTCCCTTCCAAAGACAGCCCAGCTGTGTACTGTGAGGCGAACACCTCACTACAACAACCAGGCACAAGTGTGGCCGAGCCGTTAGCTTGTTTGCCGACACCACTGATCCCCGCGGAGCGCGGCAAATACTTCAGTACCTGTTGTGCTCATCCCAAGTGAAACCTTCAGGGGAAAAGAAAAGGACAAAATACAAAATGGGCTGATACAAGGAAGACAACAGGCCAATCTGGAGATGCCGTTTCCCGCTCCGTGCGCGCTGAAGGGCCGGCAGGTTCTCCCAGATTTATTTATCTCGTCTGCGCCTCACCAATCATCGGAACACGGAGCAGGCCCGGAACAGGTGTTGCCGTCTTCTCTACACACTCATCTTTACATTCTTTCCTTTCTTCCTTCTTTCCTTCCCTCCTCCTCCACCTCCTCCTCCTCCTTGGCTTCATCCTTCTTCTTCTTCTTCTTCTTCTTCTTCTTCTTCTTCTTCTTCTTCTTCTTCTTCTTCTTCTT
>NW_004798520.1:30887-31699 GCF_000002075.1 Aplysia californica | reverse complement strand
TCGCTAACACATACACACACATACACACACATACTCGCTAACACATACACACACATACACACACATACACACACATACTCGCTAACACATACACACACATACTCGCTAACACATACACACACATACACACACATACTCGCTAACACATACACACACATACACACACATACACACACATACTCGCTAACACATACACACACATACACACACACAGATCACCTCTAATCTTCTTCTCTCGATGTTCGAAAGAACCACATGAAGCAGTCAGAACGAGAAGCAGAACCTATGTATGACTGAGACAGGAACATATTGCAGTCCTAGACAAGAGGAAACAATTTGGAAAACGTATAATCACAACCCCCCCCCCTCCCCCTCTTTCTTACGCTGACTTGCTCTGTTGTTTATCAAAAGACAATAATCCTTCTGTAAAAACAGTGAACGATTGTCTATTTTGACTAATCTAAACAGAACAGAGCCCCGACCTTTGAGCGGCACCTCCTGGCCCACTCACCCTGTCTTGTTTACCTCCTCACAAACAAACAAACCCATCTTTCCACACCGACGAGCACACACTAGGTCGTCACTGGAGACTTATTCCCCGGCGCCAGTTGTCCGTCAAAAGATGAGTTTACTTTGGGAATTGGTTCGGCACTTCTGTTATGATATATGACGAGTAGAGAACTGCACTCAGCACTCACGGGAATCTGGGTCAGGGTGTCGGTGATTGCCCGCGGGGAGGTGAACAACTGGGTCATACTACGACACGTGACACGCGGAAGTCACGGGGGGAGGGGGGGAGGGGGGGCGGCAGT
>NW_004798520.1:27139-28962 GCF_000002075.1 Aplysia californica | reverse complement strand
TGAGTGCTCGGTGCTCACATAGACTGACCACCCACATTGACCGGCGGATTGAGGGGAGGGTGGTTGGAGGGGGAGTGGAGATTCTGATAGGGAGCCCGGGGAGTGAAAAGGGTGGAGAGGGGGTTAAGAGGAGTAACAGTTGAGAAAAGAGTGCGGAAGCGTCAAAAGATTGTGGTTGAGTAATGTCGAGTTGACCATCAGCACACAAACAAACAAACGAAACACAACCACCCCCCAAAAAAATAAAATAATATAAAAAATAAAATATAAATAAACACAATAAATAAATAAACAAATGGTTAAATGAATAAAACAAAACCGAGAAACAGCCTCAGTGACTGTTCCAACCCTTAACTCTTTTGGGTTGCGCTGTCTTGTAGCTTACAACAGACGCGTGTTATCTCCCTTATTCAAATGACAAACTGAATTGTTCCCATTATCTGCCCTTGTTGCTGCTTCTCTTTGTGAGTTGAAGAGAAAGAAGTAGAGTTGGAAAATGTTCTCTTCCATTCCTACTTACATCTTTCAACTCTACTTTCTGTATCTTCAACTTGCAAAGACAGACAGCGACAAGCACACACGGAAAGGGGAACAATTCAGTTTGTGATTTGTGTTTGGTGTCTGGGAATGTGTGGCGACCTAGCACTTCGTCTGCTGCTGGTGCTGGGAGGTATTGTGTTCCCGCCTCGTCCAGGGAGAGTTGAGCAGCTAAATCCGTCAGCACGAGTTCCCCATGTTGATAGGTCTATGGACGGAAGGCGTTGACGAGACCAGAGACATGCAGTATACCCGCGGCCGCGCGGACCGAGCCAACATCTCTGACATGTTCATCCTCCACGGAGTAACTCTATCTCTGGCACGCAGACACGGCGGCTGTGGGATTATCTGGGGCCGATTTTCTCATTGGTAGACCTTGTTCCAACTCCCCCCCCCCCTGTCTCTCTCTTTCTAATTTTGTATTGATTTGCTTAGTTTTAGTAATGGGTTTACGGCACTTGCAACTCGAATAGGTCACATGATATAGGAGTCGAAGTTTAGAGGTGTTACAAGCGACGAAGTTTAGAGGTGTTACAAGAGAGTAACATACAACGAAAAGGAGGAAAGGTAAGGACAATAGATGTTTGATAGGAAAAAGGAGCAAACCGCACCGGAGCACCCGCCAACCTCTCCCATGATACCTTTTGGCTTCCCAGCATCACGAAGTTCTATCAGCTCAGTGCCTAGTTCGGAGAAAGTTGACATGAAGAAATGTAGAGTTTCGCAACATGACAAGCTTTTTAGATGTGCAATTCTTTGAATAGCTTGATGAGGACCCTTGTGAAGAAATGTAACGACCAACTCTCTGGTTACGGCTCTGATAGAACAGATCTCATGGTCTTAGTGAGGTGTGTTCTTTTGTCGAGCGATGTGTGTGTGTGTGTGTGTGTGTGTGTGTGTGTGTGTGTGTGTGTGTGTGTGTGTGTGTGTGTGTGTGTGTGTGTGGAGGGGGTAGGGGGAGGGGGGAATTGAGCGTCAAGAAACCTTATTCGTTCATCGACCCCGGCGGCCCCAAAAGCTTCCCCCTGTCTGTCACAAAAACAGGCTAATCTTTCCTGTCTGTCACAAAAACAGGCTAATCTTTCCTGTCTGTCACAAAAACAGGCTAATCTCCCCTGAAAATACCACGAAGAAAAGCCACATAACACACCACCTAGGTTCACCTAGTGCAAAAAATCTGATATATTTAAAATCTCCTTGCCTGTTTTTCCCAGCCAAGTAGAGTTTGCGACGAGGAAAGTGGGTAAAACACAGCCCAACAGGAAACGAAAACAGCTTAATTGTCT
>NW_004798520.1:22797-25594 GCF_000002075.1 Aplysia californica | reverse complement strand
GGGGGGGGGGAGAGACTGCCTGCCGAGAGCATGAATGTTTTACTTCATCCTAAGACGCTGTGTGTGTGTGTGTATCTCCCAAAGTATTGACGAACGTGATGGCGGGTTTTCTTTTTTCGGGAAATTCAATTCCCTGTCCAACTTTTCACGCGACTGATGCCAACGTTTTTCACGCGTTGTCAATCACAACAGAATCTCATTCATACTCCACGAAAAACCTTTCAGTGGACGTGAAAGTTTCAGCAAAAATGGTGTCCGCTTTCAGGACTGGGAAAAGTTGTAAAGTGTTGGACCCGAGGAGTTCCTCTCGTTGTCTAGTATTTCTACAGCCTTTTCAGAGGCTGTTTTCACGGTGGACTGAGACGAAGCTACCATCTTGTTGCCATTTGTCATTTCCGATGATGTTTTTACCGGCTCCACGGTACCAGATGAGGTAGTACTTAGATGGAAGAAAACTGTCCAACTCGGCAATTCTCTCACGTTAGTCAGTAGTCTTGTGGTGATGCTACCGGGTGAGTAATCGTGAGACTGCAGGTTCGGGGGTTTGGGACTCAGCTGGGTCCGACGTTGTATCCTTAGAAAAGAAACTCCACAAGACAAATAATGCATTTGGCTCGGTCTTACCAAAGATGGACTTTAATTCGGAGGTACTGCCTCTTAAATAGACTTACAATGTTGCAAAAGGCGTTACACTTATACAAGTTTGCACTTTTTCTCAGACATTGGTAAACTTCAATTTAGTTTTCCTACAAGGACAACTAAAAAACGTTTAAAAAAATTTTTCCAGGAAGAAAAAATACGGTTGCCAATGTAAGCAGCTGAAACTCAACGTTAGAGAGACATAATTTGTTCATTGGGCTGCTCATAAATCTTCCAAATACCACAGCTGTCACAACTCAGCGGGAAATTTAATATTACAAGTATGTGTACGCGTGAACTTGGAGAATTTTAGCTCACGCGGTCTATTTCCTTTTCAAAGTGGGAGAAAATACATACGTGTGTAACCCTTCTCAGATGATAAATACTGGTTGAGAAAAAGTGTGTGTGTGTGTGTGGGTGGGTGTGTGGTGTGTGGTGTGTGTGTGTGTGTGTGTGTGTGTGTATGTATGGGGGGGGGGAACTGCAACCACTTCAACATCTGCTCTTAACTCAACATGGTGCTAAATATTTCTCTGGCAACGCCCGCTGTACGCACACAGAGACGTCACAGTAAATCTTGAAATTAAAATTCAAGGTGGCACCCCTCTTATCTGCCTGCCTTCCCTCTCTCTCGTTCTCTTGTTCTCTCTCTCTCTCTCTCTCTCTCTCTCTCTCTCTCTCTCTTTCACACACACACACACACACACACACACACATACACACACATACACACACAACACTTCCTGAGACATCTGAAAAGACCATTAATGCCTGTAAGTCCTCATGTTCTCGGTACGTTCTGCCCTCAGAAACGTCCCCCCTGCACTCTTCTCACTTGTAACGTACGCAAAGAGCCGGCGTGACGCGGGTGTTTAATGTTTCAAACTAGCAAATCAACAAAACGACTAAATGAATTTTTTTTAAAACAAAAAACAAACCAAAACAAAAAAGCAATAACAAAAACATCGGAGTCATGAAAAGTCACCGAGGACAAAGCTTGTCGTACATGCACACATTCAGAAAAAGACGTCAGACAGAATGGTGTTAACCCTTCCACGACTTTGCCTTTCTATTTGTTTTATATGTCTTGGTGTTTTACACACTAACAGACACTATTTGATTCATTTTGAAGGCGGCCTCCGACTCTGCCTGTCAGGGCCAACCCAGGCTTAGATAAATATAGCACCCTAGCAAAAAGACGGAGATATTGTACTCTATGAAACGTCTCCCACGGGAATCGAACTCGGGTCTCCTGCGTCGTGCAATGGCGACGCACTTAACAGCTACATCATATTTCGCTCTTCACTATCTGAGCCCTTCTTAGGGCCACAGAGTAGGCCTTGACAGAGGGTTAAGCAAGGCAATGCACTGGTCCATCCATCCTGACACTATCATTTTGATTCCTCGGGGGGGTTGCTTTTTTAAGTTGGGAGGGGCAGGGCGGAGTTCCCGACAACGCTCAACACCTGTTCCCTGCGTCATTAAGACGTTTGGAACAAGATTATATGCAAATGAGAAAGTTTTAACGCCTAATGTTTTGAAAAACATTATGAGGGCTACTACGAGTTGCCCCCCCCCCCCAAAAAAAAACCCCCAACAACCCAACCCAACTCTCTCTTTCTCTGTCTCTCTCTTTGTATCTCCCTCTCTCTCTCTCTCTGTCTCTCGGTATCTCTCTCCTCCCCTCCCACTCTCTCGCTGTCTCTCTCTCTCTATCCCTTTCTCTCTCCCTTCCACTCCCCCTTTCTCGCTGTCTCTCTCTGTGTATCCGTGTATCCCTTACTCTCTGCCTCTACCTCCCTCCACCACCCCCATTTTCTCTCTTTCACTCTCTCGCTCGCTCTCTCTCTCTCTCTCTCTCTCTCCCTCTCTCTCTCTCTCTCCCTCTCTCTCGTTCACTCGCTCTGTCCCTCCCTCAAACACAAAATAGGTCCCAATGTTCCTTCCCACGGTGACTATGAGGAGACCAGGTGAGGGCCCTTGTGCAAAGACAAGACAAAGGCCTAGAGCGACAGCAGGTGAAGCTAATCAGGGACCTGCCATGTTATATCTTGTCTTTTGTATTGTTTGTTGGACTAAAAAGAAACACGTTGCTGCAGCAATACTGGCCATTCGGTGCAGGGGAGGAGTAAGATAGACAAAAACAACAGAACGAAAG
>NW_004798520.1:19679-21111 GCF_000002075.1 Aplysia californica | reverse complement strand
TTCTTCTTCTTCTTCTTCTTCTTCTTCTTCTTCTTCTTCTTCTTCTTCTTCTTATCCAAGAGCCAAGTCTGAAACAGACATTGGCAATCACACTTTGCCACCCATTGCTCCGCTCAGCTGTTTTCAATATAACCTATGTTATTATTATTATTAACCTGGTCTTTTCACAGCACCCATCCCTTCAAGTTTTCTTAGGAAGTTATTTTTGGTCTTCATTGCCTCTTTTGCTTTCTATTTTTTCCCAATAAGAACTATCCTCAGACATGTGTAATATTGTAAAAAGTGTGCACTAATTATCAGTTGTTCACACTCAATGAAGATAATCATGGGCAATGTTCCCCAAAAGCCATGAAAATACGCGGACTAAGGGGAGTGCCCGTAAAAAACAACTTCACATCCTGTTCAAAGCCATTGATGGTTCGAAACTAATTAAAAAAAACAACAACAAATAAAACCGACAACAAAATCCCTTAATAACACACACACAAAATATTAAAACGAAAGAAAAGAAAAACAAGAACGGCTCCCCTTCTCCCTCTCCGCCGGGCGCTTTTCAAACTCGTGTGTGTCTGTGTTTGTTTATTTTATCATATTAAATGGACAGGAAATTCTGGGGGTTTTCCCCCATTGTGACAGTCTCATGTCACCAGGTCGTCGTAGATTGTGGAAGACAAGGTAATAGTAGACGGGCGTAACTCGTTTTGATGAAGAAAGTAAAACAAAGTGGAGCTGGGGGTTGGAACCGGAGAGCTCCCTGTTCGGAGGGTGTTGTTTGACGCATCACACATTGTTATGTGATTGTTAAATGTCTGAACACAGAAATATAAACATATTATACGGCGAACGAGCCTTCTAGAACACTGCAAAGTGTTGAGAGGTAGGCTACTTTGTTCGTTTTGAAAATACCGATAACTGAGGGAAGTGCGAAGGGGAAGAGGACTTAGAGGAGAGGAAAGACATATGAGGAACGGAGGAGGAGAAGGATGAAAGGAGGAGGAGGGGAAGGAAGTAGAAGAGAGAAGGATAAGGGGGGAGGGAAGGAGAGAGGAAGGGAGGTGGACGATGTCGACCACTAGAAGGGGAGTACGAGGAGGGAGGAACAGGAGCTTGAGAAAGGAGAGGAGGAGGAGCAGCAGGAGCAGAAAGAAGAAGAAGAGGAGGAGGAGGAAGAGGAGGACGACGACGACAAGGAGGAAGAAGAGGAGAAGATGAAGACGAAGGGAAAGACGGTGGAGGGAGAAGGGGAGAAGGAAGAGGACGAAGGAGGAAGAAGAGGAAGTGAAGCAGGAGGAGGGAGCAGAGCCACAAAAGGGCGCCTCACCTGCCCCATACGTCCTGTCTCTCTCCGCCAGTGTCAAGTGGGGACAGAGCAAACACAAGACCAGGTCCTGTCTATTCCACCAGTTCTTACTGAGGGTATGGAGAGGGGGGC
>NW_004798520.1:14636-15716 GCF_000002075.1 Aplysia californica | reverse complement strand
GGACGAGGAGGGGGCGGTGTGAAAGGAGCGTCAAAACAAACACAATAATAAAGAGTGGCATGGAGAGAGACAGGAGAGAGAACCGAGACGTGAAAACAGAGACAGCGACCGCGGGTTCTGTCCAAATAAAATGCCTAAAAAGCGCCAGGCACGCGGTCAGCGAGGGTGCGCGCTGTCTGTGAGGGTCCTACTCGACACCGGACCTAGCCGGACAACGGACACTTGACCACACAAATCTTTGAACTTGACTCCTGTAAGTGCACACACCTTGCACTGGTTTGTCTCCCCTTTCATCTCCGCCGGCTGCCCAAGAAAGGCGTGAACTCAGGCTACAAAACGACCTGGTGACTTGGGAGAGGAGGGTTGGGTTGTTTTTTTTATATTCCGACACGGTTTCAGCGGTTCACTGCAGAGCTCATCTCCTCCTCCTTCATTTTATTATCGGAAATGGACGGTAAATCTTAGGTTCACGGAGGTAACAGAAAGAATGTTAAACTATGTTGACAGACCGGGAGAGCAAAAATCTGATAAGTTCTTCAGTTTGCATTCCAACTGTTCATATCCCAATGAAACCAAAGACCCAAAAGTACTTGTAATCATTGACTGAAACGGCAAAAAAAAAAATTCAATTTTTTTTTTAACGCAGCACGACGAACGGTGATAAAACAACAAATTGATCGTAAGTTTTCAGTGATTTAAATTGCACCAGTAAAAAAACCGAAGTTTCGGGAAACGTAATCTTCATGTCAGGAATGCCTCAATACGCAAATGTAATCATATCATGTTTCTATATTATCTGTCCTGTACCCCGCGGGACGCACCAACACGCACTGAGGCTGTAGACACTCCAACTCCAAGGTAGATGTTATTTTATTCTCTCAATCGGAGAAAAAATAAATAGGCCTAGGAGGCACGGGACGGCGCGATGGAAGTCTACGTTTTCCTTTACGCACGTTCACAAACCTGCGCGAGAAACTCTCACGGTTAGAATGCACGTCCCGATGCTACAAAAAGGGCGGTATGCCTGTGATGTGAGAGAGAGGTATGTGCGTGCGTGAGTGTGCATGTGTTGGTTTGGGG
>NW_004798520.1:12125-13686 GCF_000002075.1 Aplysia californica | reverse complement strand
AGACAGACAGACAGACAGACAGACAGACAGACAGACAGACAGACAGACAGACAGAGACAGCGAGAGAAACAGAGAGGCAACTTCTCTTTACCACCTGGCTAACCTGCCCTTCCAAGCGTTACCAACCTGAGCTCTCATTATGCAGTATTGACATAATCTCCTCGCATTGATGAGGTGAGCGCTTTGTGTCTCGTCTGCACAATGGCACGACAGATGAGGGGAGTCGTTGCTCTCTCTTTTTGAAGGATAGTGCTAGGCCTGATGGGGGTCGGATCTATTGCGGACAGAAAGAGCTACCGTAAAAGTTTTTGTTCTTGATGAGTCAGCAAGATTGTGGACACAGTTTGTTGAAGACATTATATCAGGGCAACTGATTATATTACGTATTTGGCCCTGTGTATGTTGATCGCACTTAACTGCACAACTCATAGTTTAGAAATCATTATACTTTTTTAAAAAGGAGGAAAGCAAACCCATGGATTTTCATTATGCAGGATTGACATAAGCCCTCCCCGGCATTGATGATCAACGTGAGCTTTGTGTCAAGTGCTCACAATGGAAGACAGTCAATAACATCTCAGATGAGGGCCGTCGCTTTGTTCTTACTGAAGGAAATGGAGCATGGGGTAGTACGGGGAGAATGAGCGAGGGTTATGGTTTATGATGAGTCTGCAAGAATAGTTTAGTTTTAGTATGCGTTTGACATACGGCATTTACAACACAATTACGTCATGAAAATGCCGAAGAGGTGTTACAAGAGAGCAATAAACACACGCAAAAAGAAAGGGTGAAAGCTCAAGACGAAAGATGCTTGATTGGAGAAAAGTGGCAAACAACACCAGAGCTCGCTCTACTAGAATAGAGATCAGATTCATCTTGTCAGGGACAGAAAATGACGAAAGATCATATAATGTAGTATATAGTTGCCCCAGAGAATAGTGATTCCTATTCAGTTTTTCTGTTTATGAAAGAAGTAGCACATTGACATAAAAACGGTTATGACGAAATTTGGAAAGAGTGTGACAGACAGACAAAAACAACTGACGGACAGAAAAGAAGAGTGACCTACTAAGAAACGCATGGCGCCCTACAAACAACCACCTTTGGAGGAAAAGAGTTTCATGACCTGACACGCTACCCGTTTACTATGCAACACCACGAGGTTATTACTGCTACATCGTACCAATGGTAGCGACCTGCGACTGATCAGCGCTATTATTACCCGGACGTTTGTGCGGAGATGATGATTATGTCTACAGTAGTGAAATCATCGTCTGGTACGGCGGCGAACTATGGTTTAGTACGTCCTGGAGAAAGGGAGATGCCGAACTCTCGTCCAAATTGGTCGTCCAAGCCTGGCACTCTGCCATGCTCTCCCGCCACACCACACAGACAGACACGCGTCCTATTCTGTGCCTAGATTTGTTTGTTTCATGAATAAACATCACCGGTTGAGAGGGGAAGCTCCGGGAGATGGGGAGAGAGAAAGAAAGGGGGGGGAGGAAAAAGAGACAGAGAGAGAGAGAAGGAGAAAGAGAGAGGGAGAGGGGGGAGAAAAGAG
>NW_004798520.1:8381-11127 GCF_000002075.1 Aplysia californica | reverse complement strand
GAGAGAGAGAAAGAGAGTGAGAGAAGAGGGGGCCAGGGAGAGAGAAAGAGAGAGAGGGAGAGAAAGAGAGAGAGAGGGAGAGAGAGAGAGAGAGAGGGAGAGAAAGAGAGAGAGAGAGAGAGAGAGAGAGAGAGAGAGAGAGAGACTGTTATGTGTTGTCGCTTCGACTTAAATCCATTTCTCCTTGACATCCCCCCCCCTTTTTTCCCCTAATAAATCCACGATGCCTGCTTGAGGAATTTGTAAGCCAGGGGTGCAATCGACATCAATCATTCAGCTGGAATGGATTCCTTTGTCTGTGCATTGGGTCTGGGGTCCAGCTCCACACGAAGAACCAGCGGCGCCAAGAAAAGGAAAAAACAATAAAAGCTACTATAAACTACTCCAACACTTTACTCCTCCTCAGAAACTTGTTGCTAGCGGTGCTGTTGTTGTAGAAGGTGATGTCGTGATAGTTAATATTGTTGTTGTTGTTGTATCTGTCTCGGTCGTTACTGTTGCATTTAGTTTCAGAGTGAATTTTACAGTACTTCACTTGCAAAACAGAAATCTCAATATAAGTGCCCAAGTGAAGATTAGTAGAGGCGTTACAAAGAAAAGGAGGAGAGACGTCTGAGAAGAAAGAATGCACAAAGCACACCAAACCATCTGCGAACAACCCACGTTGTTCCTGCTGCTGTCGCCAACCAACAGAGGAATGGTACAGAACTACGTAGTAGTAGTACACAAACCAGTGGCTTCCCCACCACTTCTCTATTGCGCCGTAGGCAGCAGCTTGCTACAGTATAGGGACATTTGCATACAGCTAGGCCTACAGCCGACGGGAGGGTGGAGAAAATCAATGTAAGCATCACGGGACCTTTTGGAATGCTACTTCATAGCTGTCGCATAAGTACTGTGATAAATACTGGAGATCAGGTGTTTTGTAAGTTCAACATAATCTGGCTTTCTGAGGAAACTAAAACAAAGAGAAGACACAAAGGAGGCCTACATCTAAATGTTATTTATTATGTTCTCAGCAGACCAGCAGATCACGGAAGAAGTACACTACACTCGAGGAGAAATGGAGTCATTTAAGACAAGTCGTCCTTTTAGACAGTGTGTCATTATGATGTAGAAAAAAACTCAGTAAATATATTTATTACGCTGGCCTTAAACGTGCAGAACACGAAAAGAAGAACACACTGTGCGTTCGAGGCTGTCCAAGACGAACATCAAAAGTCCACGAGAAAATTGACCGTTTTAGACAGGTTTTCCTTTGGACAGCGTGCGTCATTACAAGGCAGAAAAGAGTCAAGGGAGGAAGAGGGAAGTTGTCGTTTGGACAGGAGATTGCCTTGTTGGTCGGGTGGTCGTAAGATCAGATTCGACTGTATTTATCATGTTCACCGAATACGTCATAACACGACAGACGAAGGTAGAAAAGTTGCTGTATCTGACAAATGCACACTGTACACAACTGTCAGCTGATGCAACAGAATCAGACAGGCGTATACTGAACATAGCAGCGAGCTGGCGTGAAGAGAAAGAGACCATGAAAAAGGCAGAAAATAGGGCGAGGAGATCGGGGAACATAGTTAGGGAATAAGGATATTTGTTTTCTTTCTTTCTTTTTTTAGGGGGAATTTTTTATCACTGACAGAAGAATACGTTCAGTAAAAATCCATCTGCCAGTCCCCCACTGTCGGTGATAGAAGTTTTCGAGGAATACGCCATCAAATACACGGCCGCCGGTCTCTAGTGTAGAAACAAATGCCCGCTGTTGTCTTCAGGACTCCAGTAATCACTTCACAGCACAAAGAAAAGCAAACACATCAACCGACCTCTATATCAGATCAGATCATCAAGATTAAACATTGAAAAAAAAACGTTGCATTATTGCGTGGTCTCTGGGAATACACGCCAGGTAAAAAAAACAAAAAACAAACAAAGCAAAAATTAGGGCCTCAGAAACCGTTATCCTTAGTCTCCCTATAGACACATTCTTGATGAAAATCATTCCATTCCAACACAATTCACCGCATCCCCAAATAAAAAGCATATCATCATCTTCTTTTAAAAAAACCAAAAAAACTAATCGCTTTCTCGACAGCTGTTTTACCTACCACGACCCATTTAGTGGTGAAATAAAATCGGCAAGATCCTGGAGTAAATCTGAACGTATCATCTTCTCAGTGATACGGAGATTAGCGACGCAACAAGGAGATTCAAACAACCTGCTTGCCACTTCTAAAGATAAAATATAAACCTGCGAAAGGAAAGGGATAAAAACGTTGTGGAAATATTTAAAATGACGTTTCTTCTTCATCCCCGGGAGTTTATTCGGGTTTTCCGAGACAGAAACATTATCTACGACCCCGAATTTTGACAAGATGGAGGAACTTGAGAAATGAGACACACACATTTTTAGCTTGAAATTAAACGGGGGAATTTCAAACATTCAGGTTATAATATCAGATTGCAGTGTAGAGGTTTGTTAAGTGTGGAGTGTCGCTTAGCGGGCGATGATGGCTGCCTTGGTGAGGCCTACTTTTTTCTTTCTTAAATCTGAAGTTGTTTCTGTCTGTCTGGTTTGTTTGTCCCCTGCACTAAATGGCCGTTAATGAACCGACAAAGTTCTCTTTAGTCCAACCCAAGCGTCTGGTTCACTGCAAGTCTGCAAGAAAGGGTGTGCGTAATAGGGTTGTTGTTTTTTTTGGTTGTTTTTTTTTGGGGGGGGGTACAACAAGAGAGACAGAGGCACAGA
>NW_004798520.1:4716-6233 GCF_000002075.1 Aplysia californica | reverse complement strand
GAGAGAGAGAGAGAGAGAGAGAGAGAGAGAGAGAGAGAGAGAGACTAACGAAAGAGAGAGACAGGCACAGACTGAGAGGAAGAGAAAGAGAGGCAGAGAAAGAATGAGAAAGAGAAAAAGAGAGAAAGTCAGCGGCGCAGACATAATCCCAGAATCTACCCCAAACAGGCTTTCATTCGGGGTAAGTGCATGCCACCCCGGAGAGTTAATCCGAAAACATGGCCACCGGATCCTGGTGATGATTCCTGGCTATCAAAAAGGTGCTATCAACAAATCCCAGTACTTTGGAGACCAGGTTAATTTGAAGACCTAGGAAGTCTTGATTCTGATTATCGGTCAGCATGTTATTTAATATAGGTGCCTTTCAAACCTATTATTATTGCTGTTGTTGCTTTAGTTGTTACTGATGTTGTTGTTCTTTTTGTTGTTGTTGTTGTTGTTGTTGTTGTTGTTGTTGTTGTTGTTGTTGTTGCTGCTGTTGTTGTTGTTGTCGTCGAAGCAGTAGTTGTTGTTGTTGCAGTTGTTGTTGATGTTGTAGACCTCCGACTCTCAACCTTCTGTAAAATATCAGAGTAATTTCAATGGTATGGTCTGCTTTTCGTTTGTTTGAGTAAAAATCACAGACGTGTATTAAAGACTGCACTCTGGCGTAATCACGGTTAGCCATTGGACTCCATTTTGAACCAAATGAAGGAGAAGAAGGGGAAAGTTTGTCGCCCATTCGACTAAAGCATACTTTAATTTACTTTACGCCACATACAGAAGGAGTAGGTATTCTGTTATCAACACACGCCAAGCGGGCTTTGATAGGATGGAAAGCAGAGGGCCCGCGACTAATATCAGCTGAATTATGTTCACAGAAGAAAGACATCAACCTTAATTTACTTTACTTTTACTTTTTTCTTCCGCTTGTACCGGGGGGTGTCGCAGGGAGACACAGACGTCGGTCTGCAGCAAGGCGAGTGGCCTGTAGGAGGGACATCCCGTGAGCTCTGAGGGTGTCTGCCACAGATTCGACTAAAGCATGACCGATGTTTAGCCCTTCATTTGCGCGCCCATAGTGCAGATACATGTATTTGACAGAGAGCAAAGAGCGGTGGCCATGGCGCAGATATTTGACAGAGAGCAAAGAGCAGTGGCCATGACATAGCCTGGGCTACGATATAATAAATATAGATAAAAAGATACAGACTGACACAACATGGCAAGGAAAAATTAAGACAGAAAGAGAAAAACAACTGAGGGGAGAAAAAAAGAGGTAGGATAGCCCACCAGTGACATCCGCCAACCACCCACGGTATGCTTTCCGCCCTTGGAGATCTAAATGGTACTTCAAATGTCACCGAAAACAAATCTCCATTGTATCAATGACATACTCGAGTCTAGCACTTATGGCCGACAAAATCTATCCTCGACAAAGTTGTTCATGTATATTGTGCCCCCCATGGAGAGATTTCATTTCGTGCCCTGGTTTCTGAGCGCTGAGAGTGATATGTGGGCGGGAGGGTGGGCGTCGG
>NW_004798520.1:0-1878 GCF_000002075.1 Aplysia californica | reverse complement strand
GTAGAGAGAGAGAAAGGGAGAGAGAAAAGGAGAAAGGAAGAGACAGGGGTGGTTGGTTGGGGGGTGGGGGGCTAGACGCTCAGAGTAGTACAAGGAGATTAAGAGTAGTATAAGAACGTGGTGTGGGGTTTGATTTACCCAACGTCACGACAGGTTACTTGTCTACAGTACTGGCAACAATAACTCGCGCCAAAACTGGGTCACCAGAGCCAGGGTAGAGATAAGACATCAGCTAGACCATGCCCCGTTCCCTGCCTGCCCTTTGGCCACCAGATAATTCCCCGAGCTGTAGAGCCGCTACCTTTGATTGCTAGATTGTCCCCCTGATCGCATACGTAAAGAGACGGAACGTGCTGCAAGGCAACAGCGATAGCCAGATCTAGTAGTGTGGTGGTACTGACATTCAGCATTTGCCAGGAGGAGAGAACACACATGCAACGAAACCAAAAAAAATGTTCACATACAATCACACACGCACTCGCACGCGCGGGCACACGCACGCACGCACGCACACACACACACACACACACACACACACACACACACACACAGCACGCCAACACACACATTAACTTCCATTAGAGAGGGAAGGAGATGGGAGTGGGTAGAGAGATGGAAACAGAGAAAGCGAGAGAGAAGAGAGGAGATATAGAGAAGAAAGAAGAAACACATAGAGGGGTGGGGTAGGGAGTAAAAGAGAGGGAGAGAAAACGAAAGAAAAAAGGGGAAAAGACAAAAGAAAGAAAGAAAGAAAGAAAACATCCCACTTGGTGGCAAGACGACAAGACGAGGACCACACGAGGCGACGGGGACATTAAGCCCTTGACACCCGCCTCGCCACACTTTTCGAAACGACTCGTCCAAGACGACGCACACAACGTGAAGCACCCATTTTCTCCCCACCAACTCTACTTCCTACCGGTTGGTGGTCTCCCCCGGTATTTTACGCCCCTTCTGCTTCTTGTCAATGTTACGGTTATCCCAGCCAGCAGAAACGATGCGGGCGTCGTTTATATTTTAGGCCCATTGGACGCACTCCTGGTACCTTGCTCTGTCGTCGGTGGGATCAAACCCAGACCCCCTGGTGATGCCAACAATGTCCACCCGTTTCTCCCCCTTCACGGGTGGGAGGGAGGGGGTAAACACATTCACCCCTTCTTCTCAATCACGGGGGAAGAGGAGACACATCTACTGATTTCTCTCTGACAGACAGCGGAAAGGACGAACACAGGGAAAGGAGGGGGCACATCTTGCTGTGTGACAATGCAATTGTTACAAAGGGAGAAAGGTAGTTGTTGTCGAGTTACAGTTTGAGAAAAAAATGTGCGAAATCGTTTAGGTTTACGACCTTTTGCGACACTGTAAAGCTATTTAAAATGCTAAGAGGCGGGACCCCAGAGTGTCAAGTCCATCATCTTCGATAAGATCGAGCTGTACTAAGAAAAGCCTAGGGCCCAGCCAAACGGGGATACTAGTGAAAAGAGCCTTTTCTTAGGAATCAACGTGGTACCCAACTGAGCCTCGAACCCCCGAACCCGCAATCTCACGGTTACGAATCCGGTAGACTAACCACACTACATGTGCAACCAACGCCCGAGTTACAGTTTATGTTTACAGCAAGTTGGCATAATATAATACCGACTACTTTTGCCGCTTGCGTCAAATCCGAAAACAATGTCCCCGATCACGAAATTTCCTTCTAGCTAGGCATGCTACTCAAATATCAGTGTTCTTTTTTCAAACAGACTAAATATAATTGTACAAGGTGTGACACCTTCGGGCAGGTGTACATAACCGAAGAAAAAATAAAACAATGTGCAACAGCTGTTTATTACAGAAACCAGATCTGTCCAAATTTTTAAACTCTTGTCCCCCACC
>NW_004798519.1:146101-147136 GCF_000002075.1 Aplysia californica | reverse complement strand
TGTGTGTGTTTGTTGTACGTGTGTTGTACGTGTGTTGTACGTTTGTGTGTGTTTGTTGTACGTGTGTTGTACATGTTTGTTTGTGTGTGTGTTTGTTGTACGTGTGTTGTACTTCTGTGTGTCTGTGTGTATGTCTTTTTCTTTGGGTGAGCTAGAGAAATTATGTTATCATGAAAGGCCGGGCAAGTGAAACAAGTATTATTTTTTACTATTATAACTGTTGTTATTATTATAAGTCACGGTACTACTAGTAAAATTAGTTGTATTCCAGTGGGTGGTTGGCGGGTGCTCTGGTGTGGTTTGCTCCTTCTTTCCTATCAAAACATCTATAGTCCTGATCTCTCCTCCTTCAGTTTTATGTTGTTACTCTCTTGTAACACCTCTAATCTTCTGGCGCTCATATTATGACCTTATGCAGTTGCGAGCGCCGTAAAACCTCTACTAAAACTAAAATTCTAATTTCTAATTCACTGGTATTGAACAACCCAATAGTGGTTGATAGAGGCGTTAAACCTATATCATTTGACCTTTATTCCCCCCCAGGTGATGGATACGAGTGGTGGCCCGGGCGGCGTGGTACAACAGCTCCAGCAACTCCTGCCACAACCCATGTCGGTGGCCGCCGCAGGACTGATCGTACAGAACCAGTTTGGCCAGCAGGCAGTGGTCAGTTTCCTCTTCTTCTGTCCGGATTCTTGCTCCGTATCACACATGCACGCACACACACATGCGCACACACGCATGCACACACACACACACGTACACCGGCACACATGCATGCACATACGCACACATGCACGTGCACACACGCGTGCACGCACTGTGTGTGTGCGTGTGTGTGTGTGTGTGTGTTGTCTACTTTAAATAATGTTCAGTGATCAGAGTTTTGGTGTAGGTGAAGATTTCTTGAAACCCCCAAAATCTGGGTTAGCCCACTTGTCCTTCACTTTGTCATCACAAGGCTCATGTAGTAAAAACCCTTGCCATCAAAGGCAAAGCCATTTTGGGGAAAATCCAAAGAAACGGAGGGGGGGG
>NW_004798519.1:138647-144618 GCF_000002075.1 Aplysia californica | reverse complement strand
TGTGTGTGTGTGTGTGTGTGTGTGTGTGTGTATGAGTGTGCTTGTATGCGTGTGTGTGTGTGTGTGTGTGTGTGTGTGTGTTGTCTACTTTAAATAATATTCAGTGACCAGAGCTTGTTGCCTAATATTATTGTTATTAATCGAAATAATAATTTCTAGAATAGCATCATTATTAGTGGGTGGTTGGCGGGTGCTCTGGTGTGGTTTGCTCCTTCTTTCCTAGCAAACATCTATCGTCTTTATCTCCCCTCCATCTTTTTTACGTTTGTTCTCCCTTGTAACACCTCTAATCGTCTTGCGCTCATATGACCTTATGCAGTTGCGAGCGCCGTAAAATCTCTACTAAAACAAACATCATTATTATTATTATTGTTGTTTTTATCATCATGGTTATTATTATTAATATTATTATTGTTTTTATTATTACATGGCAGATTCCAGTATCCTCCGCGATGCCCAACCCGTCCCTCACCTTCTCCCAGCAAGACCTCCAGCAGCTGCTGCTACAGTCACAGCAACAGCTACAACAACAACAACAACAACAACAACCACAGCAACAGCAGCAACAACAACAACCCCAACAACCGACCGTATCGCTACAGCAAACACAGAAGCTTGTGACAACCTCGGCCGCTGGCACCATCAACAGCACGCTGTTGTCGCAGCAACAACAGCCTCAACAACCACAGCTACAACAGCACCCGCAGCTGGCCCAGCATCTGTTTGACCTTGGCCTTGGGAAAGAGCTGAGGCCTTTGCTGGTGGCGGGCAACTCGGTGAGAGAGAGAGAGACCGTTTCTCCTTTGACTATGTTGCGTCCTCAGTGCTTTCTTGTCGTATCTCCATTTTTTTAACAGTGAAAATGTGACTCACTTTTTTAAAATGCTTTGCCAACACAAGGATCGTTTAGTGAAAACACTTACCCGCAAGGGCAAAGGCATTTTGGGGAAAATCCAAAGAAACTGGGTGGAAAACTTTGCCGATCGGCGAGAGGAGACGGCAAATAGTGTCAAGCTCGCTCTTTGTTATGAACTGTTTTAACTGTTAGTAAAAATAGAACTACGACAAGAAAGCACTGGGGTAGCGATGTTGTTGTTTTTTTGCGATTTTTTTGTGATACCTTTCTTTCTTTCTATAGCTGGCCTCCTCCGGAGGGTGGCAGTCTGCCTGCCCTCAGCGCTGTCAGCCAACCCTCCATGTAGCTCTCAGCCCTGTCGGCCAGCTCCCCCTGCCCCCCCACACACACACTCCTCTCCACCCTCACGCTTCTTACACTTATACACACATACACACACACACACACACACACACGCACACACACAAATGTTTAAACAAAAGTAAAACAAAAAAATAAAAAACTCGAACTAACAAATTTATTTTCCCATATAGCCCTCAGCCCTGTCTGCCAGCTCCCCTCTCAAGACCTCCACCTCCACCTCTGTGGCCACCCCTCCCACCATCTCCTCGGCCTCGCTCAGCCCCCCCGCCGCCCCTCCCCCGGCCTTGACCTTGGGCCAGGCCCTCCAGGGGGCGCCCACGATCTCCATGATTCAGGGCGGCCAGCTGCAGCAGTTCTTATTGGTCAGCCCCTCCCAGCTGGGACAGCTGGCCCAGTCGCAGCCCCAGCTCCTTGTAGCCAATCAGGTGAGAGCGGCTGTCAGTCTGTCGGCCGTTGTGTCTGTTTTCCTTGTCTGTCGGTCCTTGTGTCTGTCGTCCTTGTCTGTCGTCTTTGTCTCTCCTCTTCCTTTTTTTTTGTTGTTGTTGTTGTTGTTGTTGGTGTTTTTGATTTGTGACTCTCTTGTAAGAACAGCTCTTGATCTTCGGCTTTTTGTTTTCTCTTCTCCCATGTCTGTCTTCCTTGTCTGTCCTCCTTATGGCTGTCGTCCTTGTCCGTCATCCTTGTCTGTCATCCTTGTCTGTCACCCTTGTCTGTCATCCTTGTCTGTCACCCTTGTCCGTCATCCTTGTCCATCATCCTTGTCTGTCATCCTTATGTCTGTCCTCCTCATGGCTGTCCTCCTTATGTCTGTCGTCCTTGTCCGTCATCCTTGTCCGTCATCCTTGTCTGTCATCTTTGTCTGTCATCCTTGTCTGTCACCCTTGTCTGTCATCCTTGTCCGTCATCCTTGTCCGTCATAGTTGTCTGTCATCCTTGTCCGTCATAGTTGTCTGTCATTCTTGTCTGTCATCCTTGTCTGTCACCCTTGTCTGTCATCCTTGTCTGTCACCCTTGTCCGTCATCCTTGTCCATCATCCTTGTCTGTCATCCTTATGTCTGTCCTCCTCATGGCTGTCCTCCTTATGTCTGTCGTCCTTGTCCGTCATCCTTGTCCGTCATCCTTGTCTGTCATCCTTGTCTGTCATCCTTGTCTGTCACCCTTGTCTGTCATCCTTGTCTGTCCTCCTTGTCTGTCATCCTTGTCTGTCCTCGTTGTCTGTCATCCTTGTCTGTCCTCCTTGTCTGTCATCCTTGTCTGTCCTCCTTGTCTGTCACCCTTGTCTGTCACCCTGGTCTGTCACCCTTGTCTGTCATCCTTGTCGGTTGCAACAGTTCCAATTAGTCAGCCCCTCACCGCTCGGACAGTTGGCTCTGGTACGGTTTGCTTCTTCTTTCCTATCAAACATCTATCGTCCTTTTCTCCCCTTCTTCTTTTTTATGTTTGCTACTCTCTTGTAACACCTTTAATCTTCTGGCGCTCATATGACCTTATGCAGTTGCGAGCGTCGTAAAACTTCTACTAAAACTAAGTATAACTAAGGACAGTTGGCCCAGTCGCAGCCGCGGCTCCTGGTGGCCAATCAGGTGAGAGCGGCTGTCCGTTTGTCGGTCCTTGTGTCTGTCGTCCTCACTACTTTTGTCCTTGCCTGTCGTCCTGATTACTCTCCTCCTTGTCTCTCCTTCTTTCCTATCACACATCTATCGTCCTTGTCTCTCCTTCTTTCCTATCACACATCTATCGTCCTTTTCTCTCCTCCTTCTTTCCTATCAAACATCTATTGTCCTTATCTCCCCTTCTTCTTTTTTATGTTTGTTACTCTCTTGTAACAGCTCTAATCTTCTGGCGGTCATATGACCTTATGCAGTTGCGAGCGCCGTAAAACTTCTACTAAAACTAACTGTTGATTCTTCCCTGCTGTATATGACTGATATTGTGCTGGTGGTTTTTTTCGTTACTCAAAGCAAACTTCTTTGTTCCAACTCCCTAACAGACAGCCAACCTGCCGCTGCTGTCCAGCAACAACCTGGCCGTCCTGGCGCCCCAGCTGTCCAGCCTCCCGGTCTCTGCCGCAGCCTCCTCGCTACCACCGTCCCAACAACAACAGCAACAACAACAGCAGCAGCAGCAGCAGCAACACAACCAGACCCTGTCCCCGCTGAGGTCCCCCGAGTCGAATGTGTCCCCGCCGTCCTCCCCGCAGGAAAGTCCTCGCGGCCCCTCCCCCGTCCTCATCAACTCGGAGATCATGCAGGTGAGTGGCCTCCCTTGGTCGGAGTGGTCGAGGGAATGAACTTGACCCTATCTCGCATTATCAATTTTTGACGGACGCTTGTTAGCACAGACAGAAGAGGATTCTTAGAGTTGTATCGTAAACATGGAAAGATCACTCTTTGAGATGTGGGTGGTTGGCGGGTGCTCTGGTGTGGTTTGCTTCTTCTTTCCTATCAAACATCTATCGTCCTTATATCTCCCCTTTTTCTTTTTTATGTTTGTTACTCTCTTGTAACACCTCTAATCTTTTGGCGCTCATATGACCTTGTGTAGTTGCGAGCGCCGTAAAACCTCTACTAAAACAAAAAAAACTAATTGAGATAGTGGGGAGTTTAACCCTATCCGTACGCCCTTGGGTCATTTTTGTACACCCCCCCCCCCCGGGGTTGTATTCTTCGCACACTTTTTAGAATGTGGGTGGTTGGCGGGTACTCTGGTGTGGTTTGCTGCTTCTTCTTTCCTATCAAACATCTATCGTCCTTATCTCCCCCTCCTTCTTTTTTATGTTTGTTACTCTCTTGTAACACTTCTACTAATCTTCTGCACTTGTATGACCTTATTGTGTTGCGAGTGCCGTAAAACTCTTTCTAAAACGAAAACTGACATCTCGAATGGACATAACGTGAGTTACCTCCCTTGGTCATAATACCGTCCTCCTTAGGCTCTTGTGGGGATACGAAAAGCGTGTATTTTTCTCTGTACTTCTTCGACTCTGGGGATATTTCTAACTTGCCCACAACCCCCTGGGGCAGTGCCACTGACTGTAGTGTCTTTATGCCATTCCCAAAGGGGGGACAATTCTCGTTCAAGTGCAGTAGAAAATGGGCTGACTCATGTCACGCTCATAACTGTGCCTGATCTACATCAGGGAACTGCTGCTTTTTCTTTCGTAATTCTTACTATCGTCATTTTCCTCTACTTATTTTTGTATGTTTGTCACTCTCTTGTGACCTGCTATTTCCGGGGTGCCTTGATAGTTGAAGCAGACCTTGTGCTGTTGAAACTAGAGAGGTCAGCAGAGTAAGTCTGATTCCCTGTAAAGACTTCTCTGTTGACACCCACCCCTTGGCGCTCATATGACCTTATGCAGTTGCGAGCGCCGTAAAACCCTCTACTATAAATAAAAATAAATAACTTGCCCACTTCCTTGTACATGTAGCTGTACTGCTGAATGAGTAGGTTTGCTGCTTGTTTATCTATCTAGATCATACAGGTGAGTTGCCTCCCTTGGTCCGGCGGGTCGAATGACATTTCGGAAGTGGGTGGGGGGGTGGTTGGCGGGTGCTCTGGTGTGGTCCTTCTTTTTTATGTTTGTTACTCTCGAGGGTGCGCGGTGCCGAAGTAGTTAGTGCGCTCGTCTCCGAAGCGGAAAGTCTAGGTTCGAGCCTCGGTTCCGACACAGATTTTTTTTCGCTCCCCCTTCTGCCCACCCAGCAGTAAAGGGTACCTGACTTCGAGTTGGGGAAGTAAAGGCGGCGTGGAAAGGAACTGGCCACCCTACCACAATATTATGCCGAAGGCCAAGGAAGTTGTCTCACTAACAAGGCAATCCCCAATGTCTGGATCGGATGCGGGAAAAACTTTTTACTCTCTTGTAACACTGCTACTAATCTTCGGCACTTATATGACCTTATGGTGTTGCAAGTGCCGTAAAACTCTTCCTAAAACTAAAACCGACCTGCCGTGAGTTAGCTCCCTTGGTCCGATTGGTCCGAGAAATGAACTGAAATAGCAACGTTCATTTAGCTTTGTTATAAGCACATCTTACTACCAAGTGAACTTGTCTATTTAGGTCAGGGAGATGAGAAGCCGTTCTGTGTCGGATGCGACACAGATTTTACCATTAAACACATTTTAACCGAATGTCTAGACTTTGGAGAGATCCGAAAGAAATACTTCAAATGCGAGAAATTGCAAGACATTTTTTCCGTCGTTGGTCCCAACAGAATCTTGGATTTTATGAAGGCCTTTGGCCTTTACGGCAAATTATAAAATGAAACAATATTGCTAAAAAAAATTATTGTTAATTATAATAAGAGCTGTTTTAAATTATAAATATATTCACACTGAATTTTATTTAATGTTTTAGCATTTTAAAGTCTAATTGTTGGCCAACCGTGCTGTGAACTGTTGCGAATGCTATCAACTTGTGTTTCGCGCGCTCATATGACCTTATGCAGTTGCGAGCGCCATAAAACCCTATACTAAACTAAACTTTTGTTTGCCAAATAAATGTATCCAGGTGTCTGACGATTTGTATTTTACTAGCAATCCTAAAGATTGTTGAAAATGCTTCAGCGGGACTATCTTTCCTAACCTATGACTTTGTGTCTAATTTCGACGCTATCATCCATCAAATGTCATCATCATCAATGCCTTTCATCCCTGCAGAGTGCAGGCCACCCCCGGGGCAGTGCCACTGACTGAAATGTCTTTAGGCCATTCCTAAAGGGGGGACATTTCTCGTTCAAGCATAGTAG
>NW_004798519.1:133821-136485 GCF_000002075.1 Aplysia californica | reverse complement strand
TCCATTTTATTTTTAAAAATTTATTTGTTTATTCATTTATTTATTTATTTATTTATTTATTTATCTTTTCCACTGCACAGCCCTAAATGACATCAGAGCTACCCTTCTCCCTCCGAAACCTAACATAGACAACACACTCTATGGAAAATTACAGCAACTGCAGCAAACCTGCACTTATCCTTGCATGGCATTGGACAGAAGGGCGAGAGCCCAGCTGTTGCTGGATCGATAACGACAGGGTGGGTGGTCGGCCGGTGCTCTGGTGTGGTTTGCTTCTTCTTTCCTATCAAACATCTATCCATCTTTATGTCCTTTCCTTCTTTTTTGTGTTTGTTACTCTCTCGTAACACCTCTAATCTTCGGCATGTATATGACCTTATTGCGTTGCAAGCGCGTAAAACGCTTACTAAAAAAGATAACGACAACAACAACAACAACAACAACATTTATTTACCTGTGCATGTATGTACATATGTGTGTATGTTTGTCTGTGTGTGCAGGTTTCACACAGGGTGACGTGGGCCTGGCTATGGGCAAGCTCTATGGCAACGACTTCAGCCAGACGACCATCTCCAGGTTTGAGGCCCTCAACCTCAGCTTCAAGAACATGTGCAAGCTCAAACCACTGCTACATAAGTGGCTGCAGGTAAAAAAAACAACTCCTCTCTGTTCGCTTTAAGACCATCTCCATTTTTTGTTTACAGTAAAAATTTGACATCTTTTTAAGCTCACTCTTTGTTTTGAACGGTTTTCACTGTTATTAAAAATGGAGATACGACAAGAAAACACTGAGGTAAACTCTCAAACCACTGCTGTATCAGCGCCGTGGAAAGTGACATGCAGCTCTTGCAACACAATGCTGTCATACAAGTGCCGAAAATATAGAGTATAGAGGCCTTACAACTAGAGGGTAACAAAAACATAAAAAAGAATGAGGAGAGACTTCAGCCAGACGACCATCTCCAGGTTTGAGGCCCTCAACCTCAACTTCAAGAACGTGTGCAAGCTCAAACCACTGCTACATAAGTGGCTGTAGGTAAACATTCCAGTCTTTTCGCTTTAACCCTTCCAGCCCCAGCTATTTTTGTTCCAATACAGCTATATTTCAGAAAAAGAGGCATGCATTCTAAAAAGTGATGTAGTAGGCTATCTTTGTAAAGAGGTTTAAACAATAACATATAACAATGCTTAAAGGTAAATGAACAAATATGAAAATTCAAGATTAGTTAAGTTCACTAATTTTGAAAAATGCGCAAATTCGGTACCCCCCGGAAACTGAGAATAATGCTGTTGGGACGGTGGGAGGGTAGAAGCACTGCTGAAAATAGACACGCATGGGGCTGGAAGAGTTAAGAACGTGTGTAAGCTCAAACCACCGCTGCATTCAAAGTGGGTTCAGGTGAAAACTCCAGTCTGTTCGCTTTAACCTTCCCTCTCAACTCCCAGGTCTATAACTGCCAGGCTTTGTTTCGTCTGCCAGCTATTTATGTCATGTTACTAAATTTGAAAATTTTGTGTGTTGCGGTTTCTTTATCTGTGGTGTTTGTTGCCTGTGCTGAAAAAAATATTTTGTCAAAATTCAAATTCCTAAAGGTTGAAAAAAAAGCAAGAGAAAATACATAGTTTTGAGTTAGGCAAGAAAAGATTCGTAAAGTTGGTGGTATAAATGTTAAAAGAATGAGTTTTTTCCCCCTACTGGTGGCGTCGGTGGCCTAGTGGTTAGGCTACCGGACATAATCGTGAGGTTGTCCGTGGCCTAGTGGTTAGGCTACCGGACTCATAATCGTAAAGTTGTCGGTGGCCTACTGGTTAGGCTACCGGACTCATAATCGTGAGGTTGTCGGTGGCCTAGTGGTTAGGCTACCGGACTCATAATCGTGAGGTTGTCGCTGGCCTAGTTGTTAAGCTACCAGACTCATAATCTTGAGGTTGTCGGTGGCCTAGTGGTTAGGCTGCTGGACTCGTAATCGTGAGGTTGCGGGTTTGGGGGTTTGAGCCACGGGCCCGACGTTGTGTCCTTGGGAAAGGCACTTTACACAAATTTTCCTCACTTCACCCAGGTGGGAATGGGAACCCGGCCAAAGACAGCGAACGATCTTGTCAGTATGTTTGTGTTTTAGCGCCTATAAATGGCTGCTTGCACTGTACGCTTCCCAGGAAGTTGAGATTGTTTCAGAATGCTTTCAGGTCTGCTGGGGTAATAGTATAGATTGTGAAGCTCATAGAGCTTGCTGTTGAGCGGGGATTTGCACTATACAAATGCTACCTATTATTATTATTACCCGCAAACTTTTGTCTTTCTCCGGTCCAGGATGCTGATGCCATGTCTCGCACGTCCACTCCGCTGTCGCCAGGGGGCGTAGCCGGTGAGGGTCTGGGCCGCCGCAGGAAGAAGAGGACTAGCATCGACACTTCCATACGGGTGGCCTTGGAGAAAAGCTTCCTGGGTAACCCCAAGCCAACGTCGGACGACATCACTCTGATCGCAGACTCGCTCAACATGGAGAAGGAGGTAGGCTGGTGGGTGGTTGTTGGTTGACAGAAAGAGAGAGAGAGAGAGGGAGGGGGTGGGGGAGAGAGAGATGGAGAAAGAGGTAGGGAGATGGGTGGTTGTTGGTTGAGAGAAAGAGAGAGGGGGGAGGGAGGAAAAGAGAGAGAGAGAGA
>NW_004798519.1:130860-132490 GCF_000002075.1 Aplysia californica | reverse complement strand
CCTCCTTTCCTGCTCTCTAGCAATGTTCTGTCGTCTGCTTTCACCTCCTTTCCTGCTCTCTAGCAATGTTCTGTCGTCTGCTTTCGCCTCCACTTTCTGCCCCCTCCCTCTCACCTCCTTTGCCCCCTCCTCTGGGCTCTTGACTCTTTCTGCGGCCTTTCTACTGCTACTCCTTGGCTCCTTCTTACTGCTGTCTTTAAGCCACACCTCAGATCTTCTGGTAGGAAAGATCTACACCTAGCCTTCTCGGATAAGGGTGAAAAATCTCGGAGGGCCCATGTGCAAGTTTCGCTCGTTAAAGATTCCTTGGTGGTCTAAAATCAATAAGAGTAGGCTTCGGCCGCCACCCAGGCAAAATTCAAAATTTCCTACCAACTGAAAATGTTTAATGTGTCCCGCGCGCTCATATGACCTATTGCGGTCTTGCTCAAAGAAAAAAAAGATTACTTCTTTAGAAGAAACGAGGTTATTTTTTAACCAGACAGTGCCTTTGGTCATACCTCCATATGCTGAAAAATTTGCTGCAGGGAGACGACAAACGATTTTGTATGGGATGCGATACTGAGTCCACGATCAGACACATTATTAATCAAAGGTCCAGACTTTGGAAAGACTCCAAGGAAATATTTTAGTGTACAAATAAAAAAAAAAATTTTGTTCTCCATCGTTGGTCCCAACAGGGTTATCAATTTTATACGCACCATTGGTTTTTACCGGAAACTAAATATTCGTTACTTTTTAAAATGCAAAGTTGCTTCTTCTTTCCTATCAAACATCTATCGTCCTCATCTCCCTTTCTTCTTATTTATGTTTGTTACTCTCTTGTAACACCTCTAATCTTCTGGCGCTCATATGACCTTATGCAGTTGCGAGCGCCGTAAAACCCTCTACTAAAACTAAACTAAAAATGCAAATGACTATTTTTACTATTACATTTTTACCATGGCAATTTTCACTTCAACCATGAAAAATAGCCAAGCTGTGCTTTGAACTAATGTGAAAACGGGACAACTTGTGTGTGGGTGATTGGCGGGTGCTTCTTTCCTATCAAACCTCTATCGTCCTGATCTCTCCTCCTTTTTTATATTTGTCACTCTCTTGTAACACCTCTGATCTTCTGCACATATATATGACCTTATTGTGTTGCAAGTGCCGTAAAACCTCCTCCTTTTTTTTTGTCTATGCTACTGTCTAATAACACCTCTAATCTTCTGCACGTATATGACCTATTTGTGTTGCAAGTGCCTTAAGAGGTATCGCGGGGTTGAAAACAGTCGATTATGGACCAAATTATCAATTTTGAGATTTTGGTCTCATATATGAAAGTTCATTCTTTTTTTTCGATCCAACATGTATGACAGAATGCTGAAATCGTCTTAGAAATACCTAAAAAAATACATTTGTAAGCACCTACCCCTCCCCCCTGTAAAAGTAAAGTTGTCGTAGCATCCGATCTGGACATTGGGGATTGCCTTGTTAGTGAGACAACTTCCCAGGCCTTCAGCATATTGTGGTAGGGTGGCCAGTTCCTTTCCTCCACGCCGCCTTTACTTCCCCAACTCTAAGTCAGGTACCCATTACTGCTGGGTGGGCAGGAGGGGGCGAAAAAAATCCGTGTCCGAACTGAGGC
>NW_004798519.1:119329-129973 GCF_000002075.1 Aplysia californica | reverse complement strand
CTTCTTCTTCTTCTTCTTCTTCTTCTTCTTCTTCTTCTTCTTCTTCTTCTTCTATCCCGTCTTTGGGGCAACCGTGGGGGCACCACTGCATCTGACAACAAGCTCTCGCCATTTCTCTCTGTCCTCTGCTTTCCTCAGATTGTCACCCATCGTCTTTCCTGTCCACTCTGTGATGTTGTCCTCCCATCTCCTTCTCTGCCTTCCTCTCTTTCTCTTTCCTTCTACAGTTTCTTTTTGGATTGTTTTGGCGAGTCCTGTGGATCTAACAGCGTTTACTAACAAGAAAAAACTTTAAGCAGCTGTTTTAGCAGCTATTTCTCAAAATAGCAATTTCCAATGTTTGACCCAATTTATTTTCTAGTGGCGTCGGTGGCCTAGTGGTTAGGCTACCAGACTCGTAATCGTGAGATTGTGGGTTCGGGGGTAAGAGCCTCAGCTCGGTTCGACGTTGTGTCCTTGAGAAAGGCACTTCACACGAAACTCCCATTTGGTTCTGTCTTTTCGGAGACGGACGTTAAACACGCAGGCCCCGCCTCTTAGATAACCCAACTCTGTTGATATGGGCGTTAAACCTATACCATTTCAGTGGGTGGTTGGCAGGTGCTCTGGTGTGGTTTGCTACTTCTTTCCTATCCAAATATCTATCGTCCAAGTTATCTCCCCTTCTACTTTTTTTTGTTTGTTACTCTTCTGTAACACCTCTAATCTTCTGGCGTTCATATGACCTTATGCAGTTGCGAGCGCCGTAAAACCTCTACTAAAACAAAAACAACAAATTACAATTTTCATTTTTTTGTTTGTTCCAATTTATTTTGGTAACATTTTGTGTGGTTTTCAACATACTGACTTGAAATTTGACACGCAGCTTGTTTATTCCAAACTAACAAACAGCTGACTAGTTTTTATGATGATAGCTACTTCATTTTTAGTGTTAGGGGCTTTTTTCCTCTGTGCCCCCCCCCCTTAAATTTTCCAGCAGGTGGTTGGCGGGTGCTCTGGTGTGGGTGGGTTGCCCCTTTTTTCCTATCAAACATCTGTCGTCCTGATCTCTCCCCCTTCTTTTTTTATGTTTGTTACTCTCTTGTAACACTTCTAATCTTCGGCACTTTCTATATGACCTTATTGTGTTGCAAGTGCCGTAAAACTCTTACTAGAACTAAAACATAGATTTTCCACTCTTTTTGGACCAGCTGCCCCTGAGGACCTGTGAACCGGTTACTAATGGTCCTGTCAACGTGAAAACTAGCTAGCTGTCAAATTTCATTTCTTCTCTCCTCCCTAGTGGTTAGGCTACCGAACTCGTAATCGTGAGATTGCGAGTTCGGGGGTTCGAGCCTCAGCTCGGTCCGACGTTGTGTCCTTGGGAAAGGCACTTTACACGAACTTCCCACTTGGCTCGGTCCTATCGGAGACGGACGTTAAACTAGGAGGTCCCGCCCCTTAAATAACCTAATAGTGTTGATAGGGGCGTTAAACCTATACCATTTCACCATTTATTTCTCCTCCCTTTTTGCTGTTTAAAAAAGTCAGCTCGGTCGCATAGTATTGAAATGTTTTTAAAGAAAAGAAAATTGTCTACAAAAGTAAGTAAATTTGTCAAGAAAATTCAAGATGGCTGCCGTATCCATGGTAACCGGTGAATTTATGAATTGTTTGAAGGTATAGATTTTCATTCCTCCACTTAAAGTGTCAACATATAATAATATATATATTATATACCATTACTAGCTTCACAGGTTCTCCGGTTAAAGAGTTAGTTGGCGAGGTAGCAAAAACCCCTAATAACCTCTAGGCCACGAGAGCCCCCAAAACGCTTACTAAAACTATACATCTATATCTACTTGTTTGAACTATATAATAAAAATATATATATATATATATATATATATATATAATTATTTTTTTTAGGTGATCCGGGTTTGGTTTTGCAACCGTCGTCAGAAGGAGAAGCGCATCAACCCTCCCAGCTCGAGCTTCAGCCACTCGCAGCACCTCCACCTGGTGGGAAGCTCCACCCCGACATCGGGCCTGAGCTCGCTCCCCGCCCCCGGCTCGGCGACGGACACCGCTCGCCTGGACTCGTCATCATTATCGGCCCGGGGCCACGGCGGCGGCGGGCTGGGAGCGGGAGCCGGCGGGATCCTCCTGGCCTCCACGCAGCAAGAGCAGCTGCAGGAGCTGCTGAAACAGCACCAGCAGCAACAGCAGCAGCAGCAGAAGCTGCACCTCCAACAGCAACAACAGCATCAGCAGCAGCAACAGATGGTGGTGGATCAGAAAGTGGGTCACCACCACAACGTCTCGCCGCCCTCCTCCCCGTCCCCCTACACGGCCACGGAGCTGAACATCATCGTAACCTCCATCAACAACAACAACAGCACGGGCAACAACCAAGGCGGCCCGGCCGCTGACGGCCTCCTGTCTGTGACCGACGCGACCTCCTCCTCCTCCGCCATCGGTTTACAGTCGGCTTCCGCTGCCGCTACGATCTCCAACGGCAGTCTCCTCTTCTCCACCTCTCTCCTCGCGGCGGGATCAGAACCTCTGGGATCCGCCTCCGATGGCAACAACTCCCCCCCTCCCCCTCCACTACCACAACCAGCCTCCTCGGACCTCAGTGGCCTCATCGGGGCGAAATCTATGACCTTCACCCTGCCCAAATCGGAACCGTCGGTGGCGGCGGGGATGGTCTCTGTACCCTCCAACTCCAACCCTTCAGCTCTGGCCCAGTCGTTAAGGTTTTGCCCCGTGACATCGTCCTTGTTCAAAACCAGCAGCACTCCAACGTCCAATGGGGCAGCTTTTTAGAGAACTCGCGCGCGGCGCAAGTTTAACGCTTTGGAGTCACACAGACTGCACTACAAAATACCCCCGTCTGGTCACCCAGCCAGGAGTACAAAATACCCCCGTCTGGTCACCCAGCCAGGAGTACAGAATACCCCATCTGGTCACCCAGCCAGGAGTACAAAATACCCCATCTGGTCACCCAGCCAGGAGTACGGAATGCCCCCATCTGGTCACCCAGCCAGGAGTACAGAATACCCCCATCTGGTCACCCAGCCAGGAGTACAGAATACCCCCATCTGGTCACCCAGCCAGGAGTACAGAATACCCCCATCTGGTCACCCAGCCAGGAGTACAGAATACCCCCATCTGGTCACCCAGCCAGGAGAGTGACTGCAACGAACTTCTCGGGCCTGGCGCAGAACTGCGACTGCACCAGGTGACCGGAATGGAGAATTTACACCGTCGCATTATTGCTCCAGGTGACCGGAACGGAGAATTTCCACCGTCCCTTTATTTCGCCAAGTGACCACAAAGTGTTTAGTGTCTACAAGTCTAGGCCGTGGAATATACTTGAACAAAGTATATAATATATCTATCTTGTGTGTTGTGTTTTTGGAGAATGGGGCGAAAAGTCGGCCCCCATATCATTTTGAGCCACAGGACGATAAAGTAAGAAAAATAAATATTTTGACCAAAATGTGTTTCCATTTTTTAAAAACCCCAACCCAACAGAATAATAGTTACACAATTTCTGATCCTTAATTTAAAAGGATGTTCATGTATTTGACATCTGAGTATTTTATTTGGAATCATTGGGATGGTAGGGTCTTGATAGTGCATGTGTAGGTAAAACTTTGAAGTTTTATTTTCTAGATATTGCCTCGGCACTTATGTGACCTTATTGAATTGTGTGTTGCAAGTGCCATAAAACGCTTACTAAAACAAACAAAAAAGATATTGATTCTTTAAACCTTACCCTCACAAAGCATGCTAGATGTATCTTAAAAAGATTGCAAAAGATATTTGAAATATTTAGAAACCACCTTGTTTAGCATTAAATTGTCAATCAGAAACATTATACATAATATTCTGAAAATTTTCGAAATCCGACTTTTCGTGCATCTCTTCAGACAAACACACATTATGTATAGATATATATATATATATATATATATGTATATGTATATTGGAATTCACAAAATTTGTGACTGTGTTATTTTGGTTATGAGTGACATTTCTGTGCTTTGCCGCCTTTAATTTTGGAATTCTCAGACAAGTTTTGATTCTTGATACATTCAAATTTTCTGTGTTGCTTTATGTATATATTTTGGTCGCTTTTAAGCACAAGGGGGCTATCCCGAAAAATACTGTTTTGAGAAAATCAAAGGTAAAGTTTTCGGACCCTTGTACAGTCTCTTTCAAAGACAAGAAGAGTTTTCTCTAGAACCAAGCAAATATACACACCAATCAAACCAAACTTCTGCTATAGGTAGGGCAATGCTCACCTTAGGTGTTGGTCAAGAATTCTGGAAACCCCTTAAAAGCGACCTTTATTTTGTAAGGAAGTCTGTAAGTTGACGGATAGAAGATTTACTAAGGAGACAAAAGACCAATGTGTTTGTTTTTTGTTTTGTGTTTGTTTCTTTCTACAACTGCCAAATAAGGAGAGGAATAAATGGGGGACATTGGGATGAAGTCAGGCGCTTGTCAAAATAATGAAATCAAAGAAACAAGACATTTTTCCGTCCGTTCGGTATTTTTAAAAATCAATTTTTTAACTCTTTTTTTTTTTTCAACTTCTCTTTAATGTTTATTGAAAAAACATTTCTGTGGGGATTGTATTGGAAAACGTTGACCAAAGGCTTAAAAAATGTTAACTTGCAGTACTTCAACTTCAAGGCCCTCAGGTTTTGAAAGTCGCGCCAAACTTTGGTGGCCATTTTCTCACTTATTTGACCTCTGACATTAGGCGTGTCTCGCAATTCTCGAGATGTTTCACTGACACGCCTTCTTCACTAGCTAATATCTCAACATCTTTTCCAGACAGATGTGCTTATTTTTTTTCCTGAGGTTCTCAGATGGGGGGTTTGTGGCGTCGGTAGCCTAGTGGTTAGGCTCTCGGGCTCGCAACCGTAAGGTCGTGGGTTCGAATCCCGTCAAGGGCCCGACGTTGTGTCCTTGGGAAAGGCACTTTACACGAATTTTCCTCACTTAACCCAGGTGAGAATGGGTACCCGGCTATAGACAGCGAAAGATCTTGTCAGTTTGTTAGTGTTTGAGCGCTTAATCGGCTGCTCGCACTGTATGCTTCCCGAGAAGCTGAGAATGTTTCGGAGTGTACTATGGTCTGCTGGGGTAATAATATAGTGTAAAGCGCATAGAGCCTGCTGTTGAGCGGGGATATGCGCTATACAAATGCTATCTATTGTTTGCGGGTGCTCTGATGTGGTTTGCTCCTTCTTCCCTAAATCAAACATCGATGGTCCTTAAGTCCCCTCCTTTTTTGTGCGTTAACATTACTCTCTTGTAACACCTCTAATCTTCGGCGCTTATATGACCTTATTGTGTTGGATGTGCTGTAAAACTCTTACTAAAACTAAACAGGGTTCTCGCATCCGCCGCTTCCGTTCCGTCATGAGCTGACATCGGACCCGCAATTCCGCGTGCCCAAAAATTGATGACGAGCGCCTGATTTCCCCCGAGTTGTTTCACAAATGTGTATTATTTGAGTCCGTACCTCAAGGCCTCTGAGTAGATGCATGGAATCAAAAGTTTGCAATCCAGGGGGGGGGGGGGGGGGGCTTTAACATCATTATTTTATGCTTAGTAGAATTGTAGACGGGCTGATTCATCAATGTCATGCTCATAACTGTGCCTGAACTGCATACGGGGAATCTACTAGTGTTTCTTTATAATCTATCTAGAGAGATAATGGGTAGGATCTCTCTCTGTCTATCTATCTCTCTTTCTCTCTCTCTCCCTCTCTCTCCCTCTCTCTCTCTCTCTCTCTCTCTCTCTCTCTCTCTCTCTCTTTTGTTTCATTTTGAGGTTAAAAGGTCTGATATTTTTCATTTACCGGAAATGTGAGGACTTGTTAAAAAGTAAGTTCTCTTTAAAAATCTGGATTCAAGGGTAGCTTTCTAAAGCTTGCTTGCACAATAATAATTATGTTTATGGTATAGCATGAGTATTTATTTATAATTAATGTATTTCTATTTCATATATGGATGCATCTCCACTGCTATATTTGTAAGACTTCCGTCATGTGCCACTTTTTAGAATGACATATCCCTATCTCAGAATTACAAACTTTTATCTGCTCAGGACCTAGTTTTGAGGAAATTTTATCTTGATGAAGACTCCATTTGACCTGAACAAATTGGTAACAATAGGGAAAGATCAGGGAAACATTGTAAATTTTTTGAGAGCATCCGAGCAAAAGAATGAATGGAGGACCATGATCACCGATGTCTGTTGCAAATCTGGCACTGGACGATGAAAGACTCCAAATAATCGTAAGATTTTGATAGAGCAGATAGAACATTTGGTTTAATAAAATAACAAAAAAATGACATTTCTATTGCGCTCAACCCCGATTAAAGTACACAGGCTCTGAGCGCTTTACAATACAATACTACAGTAACACAAAACGTTGTGTTCTGACCAAAAGAAAATCTCTCAAAATATTCATCTAATTAATTTTTAAAAAAAAGTGACTTCAGCTGACTTATGAATGAATCAAAGGATTTGATCTCTCGTATAGTACTTGGCAAAGCATTCTAGATCTTGGGGCCTTTGTATTCTCACCTCATGCTTGGTCTTACTTACTCAAAGCGGCCTAAAATATTGGACAGAATTGAAGAGTGGTTTTCTGAAACTCGGTGGACTAGTGGTTAGGCTCTCGGACTCGCTACCGTAAGGTTGTGGGTTCGATTCCCGTCAGGGGCCCGACGTTGTGTCCTTGGGAAAGGCACTTTTCACAAATTTTCCTCACTTCACCCAAGTGGGAATGGGTACCCGGCTATAGACAGCGAAAGATCTTGTCAGTTTGTTAGTGTTTGAGCGCTTCATCAGCTGCTTGCACTGTATTCTTCCCGGGAAGCTGAGAATGTTTTGGAGTGTTCTATGGTCTGCTGGGGTAATGATATAGTGTAAAGTGCATAGAGCCTGCTGTTGAGCGGGGATATGCGTTATACAAATGCTATTTATTGTTATTATTATTATTTTGATGAGCGCCTGATTTCACCACAAAGCTATGCACATGATACATAATACAAATGTATGTGTTTAAGCGTCCTGATGAAATCAGGCGCTCGTCAAAACTGACGTACAGAGTTTTGAAAAGTGGGTGGTTGGCGGGTGCTCTGGTGTGGTTTGCTTCTTCTTTCCTATCACGAAACATCTATTGTCCTTATAAATCTCTCTTCCTTTTTTGTTTGTTACTCTCTTCTTGTAACACCTCTAATCTTGGACACTCATATGACCTTATTGTGTTGCAAGTGCCGTAAAACTCTCACTAAAACTATAAAAGAGTTTTGGAAAACCACTCTTTAATTGCGTAGTTCTGAGGTAATGATTTGTCGGAATCTTACACTTAGCAGTGGATTTGTTGTTTACAGCGATTGTTGTCGGGTCAAAAAGAGGTACCGTAAATGCCATTTTCTCTCGTGTCCATTGCTTTAATTAACTTGTACCAGCTTTTCAATGTATTTTTGTTGAGATTTGTTGTTCAACTTTACACGAACGAAGGGGGTAATTCCTTCCAAACTTTCTCCACTTATATATATATATATATAATGTTTGTGGAAACTGTTGGCCGAGAGGGGTCAAACCGGTGTACCGTACAGTGGGAATCTGAACATGTTTTGGGGAAGAAAAACCCCCCAAATAATTTATCTTTCTTGTTTGGAGAAGATTTGTTAAATTTCATAAATTTGACACGCACACACACACACACACACACACACACACACACACACACACACACACACACACGCACACTCACAAACACACACACATACATACACACACACTCACACCTCCCAAATCTACTGTTGAATTTTTGTATTTCATAATTTTGACACACACACACACACACACACACACGCACACACACATACACACGCACACACACACACACACACACACGCGCGCGCACATTCACAAACACACACATACACACACACACAAACCTCCCAAATCTACTGTTGAATTTTTGTATTTCATAATTTTGACACACATACACACACACACACACACACACACACACACACACACACACACACACTCACACACACACACATACACACACACTCACACCTCCCAAATCTACTGTTGAATTTTTGTATTTCATAATTTTGACACACACACACACACACACACACACACAAACACACCCCTCATCCCATCCAATCTACTGATGTTATTTAAGAAGTTCTCTTTGTAGAAATGACTAAAACATATGGTCCTTTGTGCTACTCTGTTCTTTTCTTTCTTTACTTTTAATGTGGCTTGTTTTGTTTGGGGGGGGGGGGGGGGTTCCTTCTTCTTTCCAATGAAACATTTATCGTCCTTATCGCCCCTTCTTCTTTTTTTATGTTTGTTACTCTCGTCTTGTAACACCTCTAATCTTCTGGCGCTCATATGACCTTATGGAGATGGGAGCGCCGTAAAACCTCTACTATAAAAGACTTTTTCATGCTAATTTCTTGGCCAGTGGGTGTTCTAGGGTTGTGCTTGGCCAGTTTGTTCTTTCCCCGTCGTTTTATGCAAGAAAAATTCTAAAATTGTGCAAACTGAGCCCGTAAATGTGAAATGCTGCGATTCTGTTCCTTTTATTCCAAGTAACAATGAATGAGAAAGAGAAATAGTCAGAAATTATTTTTTTTTAAATGATCAAATTTTGCGAGGTGCCTAAAACCATGGGGACAGTTTGTTGTGTTGTAAAAATAGGACAGTCTGGAGATGGTGTGTGTGGGAGAGAGAGGGAGAGAGAGAGAGAGAGAGAGTTGTTTTGCCATTAGGTAAATGAAACATGATACAGTGCAGCCTCTCTATAACGACATCGTCTGGAAAATGGGTGGTTGGCGGGTGCTCTGGTGTAGTTTGCTTCTTCTTTCCTATCAAACATGTATCGTCTTTATCTCCCCTCCTTCTTTTTTGTGTTTGTTACTCTCTTGTAACACCTCTAATCTTCAGCACTTATATGACCTTATTGTGTTGCAAGTGCCGTAAAACTTACTTAAACTAAAACTGGACCAGAAAATTTATTGTAAAAGAGAGTTAAAATTATGTGGTGAAAGAGATTTAAATTATGTGGTGAAAGAGAGTTAAAATTATGTGGTGAAAGAGAGTTAAAATTATGTCATAAAAGAGAGTTGTTGTTATAGAGAGAGAGGCTACCAAAAATATTACTAATGACATATATATATATATATATAAGTAATATATATGGAAAAATCGGGACCTGGACACCATGTCACTATTCAGAGGATGTCGTTATATCGAAGGTCGTTAGTGGGCGGCTGGCGGGTGCTCTGGTGTGGTTTGCTCCTTTTTTCCTATCAAACATCTATCGTCCTTATCTCCCCTCCTTCTTTCTTTTGTGTTTGTTACTGTCTTGTAACACCTCTCTATTCTTCGGCACTTATATGACCTTATTGTGTTGCAAGTGCCGTAAAACTCTTACTAAAACTAGAGACGGTCGTTATAGAGAGGCTGCACTGTACGTGTTCTTTTATGTCATCGAAATGGAGACAACGACAGATTAAGATTCGGAAAGGTTGAAGAGAGAGTTAGTGATGGGAGTATTTAATTTATTATAATTTTCACCAGTTCGGAGAGAAGGGAAATAAAGACGGATTGAGGAGAGGAGGGAAATAAAGACGGATTGCGGACAGAAAATGTCATTGACAATAGGTTGTGGATTGGCACACAAGTGCAGCACCCGATGTCCATATGTGAGGCAGCGTGGTGGAATCAGGCTCTCTCTTCAATTTTTTGGCCTGTAGAGTTATTGGTATCATCTTAAAGCTTGTTCACATGTCTTTATTTGGATGAAAAAAAATTTCCATTTTATCTTGAATACAAGTCGAGATATTTGCGAATGGAGATGGGGGTTACCTGTTTTCAGAGGTAAAATTAATGAGAAAATGGCCACCAAAGATAAGTTATTTCCTTAGCTTAAGAGTCCGTGGTCACTGAATATTTACATTTTGTGTGCCTTTTATCAACATTTTTCAGAAAAATCTACACAGAAATGAGTTCTTTAATGGGCATGAAAGGTGTTCTGCCAAAAGACGAAAAAGTAATAAAAATTCAGAAACATGCGGAAAAATGCAAATTTCTTCACTTTGATTATTTTGACGAGAGCCTGATTCCACCACGCTGCCTCACATATCAAGGAATATATTATATGTGTTATGACGTAGTGGAATCAGGCGCTCGTCAAAATAATTGAATCCAAGATATATCTGCATTTTGCCTCCAATTTGACTTTTAAAAAAGTCTTCTAGTTTTTGGCTCATCGCCTTTTATGTCCATTGAAAAACTTCAGATTTTACTGAAAAACATTGATATTAAAGACACAGCAAATGTACATTTTCAGTTTCCAAGAACTTTCAAGCTTTAGAAATCACCAAACTTTGGCTGCCATTTTCTCGCTAATTTTACCTCTGAAAACAGGCAACCGAGACCCCCTTCAATTACAAATATCTCGACTTCCATTCAAGATAAATGGATTTGTATATCATTGAAAGCGAGGCAAATGAATAAACGTTAATGTGATACCAATTACTCCTTATGCCCAAAAATTGATGAGCGCCTGATTCCATTGCGTCGTGACTCATATATATATAT
>NW_004798519.1:107883-118410 GCF_000002075.1 Aplysia californica | reverse complement strand
TATATATATACTAATCACAAAATTAATGAAATTTTTTTAAATTGCAGTTTCTTGTTCTGTGATATCAGTTGTGTGTGCTGAAGAAATATTTTTCTGCCGGATTGACAATTTTCATCAAATTTCTGTGGGTTTTTTTGCTTAACGCCATTGTTATTTAATTAAGAACAAACCTCTGGGTAAATTTTACTGAAAAACGTTGATCGAAGCCACAAATAATGTAAGTTTTGACAGTTCCATTGGACTATCAAACTATGGAAATAATCAAACTTTGGCGGCCATTTTCTCGATAGTTCTGCCTTTGAAACCAGGCGACCCCACCTTCTCCAGTCTCAAATATCTCGACATCTGTTCAAATATCTCGACATCTGTTCAAATATCTCGACATCTGTTCAAGATAGATGGATTCTTTTTTCACTGGATAGCAAGACAACTGAACAAGCTTTAAAGTGATTCCAATAACTCCACATGCCCAAAAATTGACGAGCGCCTGATTCCACCACGTTGTGACACATATTTATAGTTTTGAAAATATCTCCGTCTTTCTGCTGGAAATGTTGTGTCCCATGTAGCCCTGGTTGGTGGTTTGCTCCTTCTTTCCTTCTATCAAAATACAACTATCCTCTTTATCTCTCCCCCCTCCTTCTTTTTTAATGTTTGTTACTCTCTCTCTTGTAACACCTCTAATCAAGTGACCACTTGATCTTTACGTTTCCTTTGTTGTTTGGGTAATTCAATGATGATAAATTCAATGATGATAAATACAATGATGATAAATTCAATGATGATAAATTCAATGATGATAAATACAATGATGATGATATTGCGATCACTATTTGCTGACTAAGACTGATTACTGATGAATAAAGGGTTCCCCTGCTTCTAACAGTTCCAGGTGTCTTGTGTGATCTTTATTTGTTCACTTATAGTTTTATCTATATACAGGGTCCCCACCAGGTCGGGAAATCGGGAAAAAGTCGGGAATTTTGTGATGGGTCGGGAGGTCGGGAAAGGGTAGGGCCTGTGTAATATTAGTAGTGTAGCTATCGAGACAGTATGGATGATGAATCATGGAGAGGAAACGTAACTGAAGCACTATCATGGCGGCAGGCGGAAGTAGTGTATGTGACACCGAGGCTCGATCGGGGAGAATCAGATCTACTTTCGCTTTCGTTACCACCCAGAAATTTTCCAGTAATAGTCTGATAGATAACGCAACATTTGTAACATGCAGGTTGTGCATTACAAATGCTGTGTCGCCTTGAAAACAAATCAATATTAAAAGTTTGTCCTCTGCTGTCACTTGTGAAAAAAGAAAAGAAAGTTGTACAAGCGTCTTGTCACGTTCGCATTCGTGACCGGTCAATGAACCTGTGAGTGTGAGTACCGGCGGTCTGAGCTCTGTGACGTATAGGACTCCTTTATAAGATACACTCAGGGAAGGGGGAGGAGGCTGAAGGCAACGCTAGAGGTCAAAAACTTAACTTGGAAGCAAATTTTTAGTACCCGTATTTAGAATTTGGAGAACTAGCCTGCTATAAGAGCTCTCTGCAAAGGGCGCGTTGATGCAGGCCTTGTGTGGAATCGGGATCCGTCATGCCTTGTTATTGAACTAAAGTGTTCGCGTTTCATTGGATGGGGTGATTGTAATTTATACAAGTATCTATATTTGAGCTTTCTGTTCAAGATTGGCAGATTTTCAGTGTCAATGCATCTTGCCCTCCCTCAGTTCTTACACCTCTCACACTGAATAGGTCTACTTGAGCCATTCAAGTTATTACACTAATATTACTCTACTTTGAGTTTGAGCAGTAGTTTTCGTCTTCACGTTTATTATATGAATCATGACGCCCAGACTGGTTATTGACAATCGAAATTCTGGTTCTAGGTCTTTTCTCAGGCTCACAACAGGATTCATATTTTAAATAGGGCCTATTGTTTATGTAGGCTAATATGATGAGAGGAATGGGGAAAATATAAATAATAAGTAAGAACAGACTGAAATACCAAAGTCACACAAGATCCCAGTGCCACACTGACGTGTTGTTGACTGGATATAGTGTACCTATGTGTGTGTGTGTGTGTGTGTGTGTGTGTGTGTGTGTGTGTGTGTGTGTGTGTGTATTCATATACATATATATTAGATATAAATGGAGCACGTGCTGTCATTGTTATGTAACATGCCCCTGGAAAATAGATGAGGCCCCTCCCTTGGAAAGTTGAGAAGCTGGGTTGTCAGTCACCCAGTATTATAATCATCTATTGTTTGAAGACTATACTGCAAAATGTACTTTTTCCTTCATTTAAAGACATTTTGACTTTTTATCTTTGATAGATTGGCTTTTTTGGGGATCATTCTTGACGTGCAGAGGCCTGGTTTTTGCCTTGAATTGGGGTCTTGAAAAAAAATTTGAGAGTCTTTGAAAAAAAATTCCAGGATTTGGTGGACACATTAAACTTTTTCAATTGGTAGGAAATTTTTAATTTTGCCCGGGTGGTAGCCGAAGCCTACTCATATACTTAAAAGAATATAGCATAAATAGAAATCGACTACTTTGACTCTAGTGTCAATTTTTGGCCAGTATCTCCATTTGTGAGGCGTGGTGACAAAATGAGTTCTCGCAATCTACAAATGGAGATATTGGGTTAAAAATCGACACTGGGGTCAAATTTGTAGATTTTCTATTGATGCCATAATCTTTAAGAATACCATGTTTTTATTATTTCATACTTATAAATTGTAAAAACTTCACCAATAAGCGATATGTAACGATATCCATAGGGCTCGAATCTGAGAAGTAACTCATTTTGTCAGCACACTTCACATTTGTGGACTGCGAAAAGTAACTCATTTTGTCAGCACGTCTCACAAATGACATTAGCTCAGAGGGGGAAAGGGGAGGGGGGGGGGGGGTGTCAGTGAAAAGTTGACAAAAGATGACATGGGGGGATGGGGGTGTTCTTACAAAGTTGACATCAACCATGATGCTCTGAAAGGTTGGGGGGGGGGGGTAGTAAAGGAAAGAAAAGAATGGGGAGAAAATGTAAATTAACACCGTTAAATTGGACCGTATTAAATTATTACTATTTGTTTTCATTGTTTTGATTGGTTAAAGCAGATTAATAAATAATTTGACAGTTCAGGTATTTCTTTGTTGTATTCTTGAATAAACAATAGTTTTTATTTATTAAAAAAAATAAAGATCAAAGGTGTAAATATAAAATGCATCCTGTACAGATTCTATCTAAATGTACAGTACCTGTACATTTTGGTTGACGTCAACTAGTTTTTTTATTTTTTTTATTTTTATTTTATTTTATTTATTTATTTATCTATTTATTTATTTATTTTTTTTTTTATTTTAAATTTTTTTTTTTTTTTGGGGGGGGGGGGGGGAAACTGGGGAAGATAACAATGCGCTCGAAACTGCATACGGTCATAATATGAGCGTGCGGGACACATTGAACATTTTCAGTTGGTAGGAAATTTTGAATTTTGCGCGGGTGGCAGCCGAAGCCTACTCTTATCGATTTTAGACCACCAAGGGAACTTTAACATGCGCAACTTGCATACAGGACCTCCAAGATTTTTTGCCCTTATCCGAGGAGGCTAGGTGTTAGATCTTACTTACCATAAGATCAGGGGTGTGGCTATAAGACAGCACTAAGGAAGGAGCCAAAGAGTAGCAGTAGAAAGGCTGCAGAAAGAGTCAGGAGCCCAGAGGAGAGTCCAAAGGAGGGGAGGGAGTGGGCAGAAAGAGGAGGCGAAAGCAGACAACAGAACATTGGACATTGCTAGAGAGCAGGAAAGGAGGTGAAAGGAGACAATAATTTTAGAGAAGAAAATTTTTCGGTGGCTGCCCGGATTCGAACCCGAGACCTTTGAATTAGTAGATGTCAATACCTTAACCTCTAGGCCACGAGAGCCCCCGATGTCTGTTTAGAGATTAGTTTAGTTTTAGTAGAGGTTTTACGGCGCTCGCTACTGCATAAGGTCATAGGAGCGCCAAGGGGTGGAAGTCAACAGAGAAGTTATTTGGAGAGGAAGGAGAAAAAGACGACTCTTCTAACACTTAACTCCTCTAATCTTCGGCACTGATCAATATCATGACCTAATTGTGTTGCAAGTGTCATTTAAAATAATGCTTACTCAAACAAAGGTTAGAAACCAATACAAAATTTATCATACATAGCTTTGTAAATTATCCAAATTGTGCCGAAAGAGCCTATAAATGGCCGCTTGCACTGTATGCTTCCTAGGAAGTTGAGGTTGTTTCAGAATGCTTTCAGGTCGCCTGGGGTAATACATGTAGTATAGATTGTGAAGCGCATAGAGCTTGCTGTTGAGCGGGGATTTGCGCTATCTATACAAACAAATGCTATCTACTTACTTACTTTACTTTTTCATCCTCTGTTGCCGTTAAGCGTCTTGGGGAGATGCAGTTTTCTATGGTAGGCCAGCTCCGCAGCTCTTTCAGTTGTGATGTTATGTTTTCGTAGGGTTTCCTTGACACCCTCGATCCACCTTTTGCGTGGCCTTCCTCTTCCTTTATAGCCTGAGTGCTTGGTGTTGTAGGTTTTCAAGGCTGGCTGTTCAGGTGACATACGTAACAGGTGGCCAAACCATTTTATCCTCTGTCTTTCTATGTAACGCAGGCAGGACTCAGTGCCGATAGCTGCTCTTACTTCTTCATTTCTCTACCTATCTATTAATGCTATCTATTATTATTAAGACGGTGGTTATTCTGAACTTCTGCTGACTTTGGCTGAATGGGCCCTTTGTCAGTTACTTAACCCAGCTCGCACTTTACCACTCTGGTGGGTGGTTGGCGGGTGCTCTGGTGTGGTTTACTCCTTCCCTATCAAACATCTGTCCTCCTTATCTCCCCTCCTTCTATTTAATGTTTATTACTCTCTAGTAACACCAACACCTCTAATCTTCGGCACTTATAAGACCTTATTGCGTTGCAAGTGGTGTAAAACTCTTTCTAAAACTAGAATCTACCACTGTGAAGGCCTCTAACAGGGTTTTTTGTGGTGTTTATTTTTTGGTGAGTGTTTTACGGCGCTCGCAACTGCTTAAGGTCATATGAGCGCGCGGGACACATTCATTAAACATTTTCATTTTGTATGGAATTTAAAAAAAATTTTGCCCAGTGCCAGCTGAAGCATACTCTTATCAATTTTGGACCATCAAGGGATCTTTAACGTGCGCAACTTACACACAGGACCTCCAATATTTTTCGCCCTTATCCGAGAAGGCCAGGTGTTAAGTCTTACTTATCATAAGATCAGGGGTGTGGCTGAAAGACAGCAGTAAGAAGGAACCAAGGAGTAGCAGTAGAAAGGCTGCAGAAAAAAATCAGGAGCCCAGAGGAGATGGCAACAAAGGAAGCAGGTGAGGGGGTGGGGACAGAAAGTGGAGATGAAAGCAGACGACAGAATATTGTTTGAGAACAGGAAATGATGTGAAAGGAGAAACATTTTAGAGAAGAACATTTTCCCCGTGTCTATCCGGATTCGAACCTGGGGCCCTTTGAATGAATATGTATAATATGTACGAGTATGAGAGGCGAACACCGTAACCTCTCAACCACAGGGTTTTTAATTTTAGACCATTGATTGGCTGTTACCTTTTTACTGTTAGGTTACTGTCGTGAGCCATGTGTCTTCCGTTGGAAGATTGGCCTTAGGCAGTGTTGCCATTCTTAGTTTTTTACCACTAAATTTAGTGTTTTTTTGGGTCGATTTAGTTTTTAAAAGTTTTTTGCAGCACATCTAGTGGTTTTTGTTTTGATTTGTTTTACTTACAACAATCATATAAAATGGATGAAATAATTTTGTCAATCTTTTGGTAAAGGTTATAAACCAAAAACAAATGCATAAATAAATGGGAAAATGATGACCATAGTCCAAGAACAGTCTAAAATCTGGCCTGTCTAAAGATTATCAAGAATCATAGATGTACAATAGGCCTATATATTATGAATAAGATGTTTGACTGGTCAGAAATAAAGAACCAGCTATTACAGTTAAAAAAGGAATTAATGTGTAAAAAAAGGCAGATACATATTTTTAAAGTCTTTTTTCGTCCCATTTAGTGGATTTTTTTTCTTCCAAATGTAGTCTCTTAAAAATCTGGATGGCACCACTGGCCTTAGGTTACTGTCGTGTGCCACCATGTGTCTTCCGTTGGGAGATTGGCCTTAGGTTATTGTCGTGTGCAGGGGCGAAGCGTCTATATAATCAAATAATCTCTGCTTCCCTTCCTAATTTTGAAACATTGTCGCTGTCAAATTCATCCATAAACGTAAACCTCTTAAATTAAATGTCAAAAGACGTTCGTAATCAAAATGAACAGTATGCCTAACATTCAAAACGGTTTCACTTTCACGGCCACAGAAATAGCCTCCTCACCCCTCTCAGGCCACTCCATAAGCAGTCGCAAGCTTTCTTCTTCTTCTTCTTCTCGATTGCATCACACTTGAAGTCCGGTATCTGTCATAAATTGGGCCGTCCTGGTCAGTTCATCTGGCGGCCGTATAGTGCGTATAGCTTCTCTTGTAGCGTCAGTGGGGTTGGCCACGTTTCCTGTCTCAGGGCCCTGTGTGTCTTGCAGTGCTGAAGGATGTGTTCAACAGTTTGGGTCGCAAGCTTTGATTAAGTAAGCTTAAAGTGAGGCTGGAAGAGTCCACCAATATGGTTGAAGGGAACATGTGCATAGCAGTCTAAGCTGTTTCATTGCCACATATACCCTGTTCACCCCTTTGGGGTCACAGTTAAAATAAATCTCAAGCCCTGATTATGTAAGCTAACTAACACTGGTCGAGTCTACCTCACAAATGTGAGGGGAACTAACTCCTAACAATCTCTTCACTGTTGCAAGTGCTTGCTTTTTTTTCCTCGACTTTTTACCGTCCTATAATCAGATCGTGACCTCGATTATGACACCAGCTCCTGGCCGCGGAAGGCTAACAAAAACAGCCAAATGTAAAATTTTAAAAATGATAATTGTCATGTTCTACCAAAGAGTTAGACTCACTGGTAGATCTATAACATATAGATCTAGTACTGACGTCTCTGCTTCTTTGCTTTGAGTTTATGTATTCACATCTAAAGTTAAATTTAATTTTAGTTGGAACTGAAATTTAATAAGATACTTTCCCGATTATTTTGGCGGTTGAACATACAATATGAATTCCGGATTTGTTTTCATTCACAACTCAGAGTCGCCGCCTCGAGTAAGATTCTGGTGTCATATCTACAGGCCATATCTGGTCCCGTTTCACTTTGATTACCCTGTCAAACAAGTCAGCCTTCGCCCCTGGTCGTGAGCCATGTGCCTTCCTTTGGGAGATTGGCCTTAGGTTACTATCGGGAAGAAGTGGCGGCCTGTAATCCGAGGAGAGAGGTTCTAAAAATAATAAAGCAATCCAGGGTGACTGCCAGTCAGGCCGCGGGAATTTGTGGAAAAAAATAATCTTCTCTCCGTACGCCCTGGGGTCATTTTGTACGCCCTGGGGTCATTTTGTACCCCCGGGGTTGTATTCTTCACATTTTTGAATACTTCTAGTACGAAGATCTCTTTGAAACTTTCATTATTTCTCAACAACTCATTTTGACAGACTGCTATGCAAAGCGTACGGATCGGATTAACGAGTAAATTTCCTCTCTTTGGAAAGTGGTGGCACAGAGTTCCCCACGTCCTATGGATACGATAGTAAAACACGACGTACGGATAGGGTTAAGTGGTGGCACAGAGTTCCCCACGTCGTATGGATACGATAATAAAACACGACGTACGGATAGGGTTAAGTGGTGGCACAGAGTTCCCCACGTCGTATGGATACGATAATAAAACACGACGTACGGACAGGGTTAAGTATTGGCACAAAGTTCCCCATGTCGTATGGATACGATAATAAAACACGACGTACGTATAGGGTTAAGTGGTTAAGGAAATCTGTAGCCTAACTTGCCCCGGGAAAATGCTTAAAGTCATTAAGTCCTCGCATGTAAAGTAGATCTGACAGATAGGTCAGTAATTTGTTTTTGCCGGTGGCGTTTGTCACTTGTGATTCATTTGGTTTTTCCCCGGCCTGAGAGTAGGCTACGTGTCTTCACTCCAACAGTAGGCTGGGGCGGCAGGCGGATGTATATAATGTTTAGTATATGTTCAGACGGAAGTATATAATGTATAGTATATGTTCAGACGGAAGTATATAATGTATAGTATATGTTCAGACGGAAGTATATAATGTATTGTCTAGTATATGTGAGGCGTGGTGACAAAAAATGAGTATGGAGATATTGGGTTAAAAATCGACACTTGGGTTAAATTTGTAGATTTTCTATTGATGCCATAATCTGTAAGAATATCATGTTTTTATTATTTCATACTTATAAATTGTAAAAACTTCACCTATAAGCGTGATGTAACGATTTCCATAGGGCTCGAATCTGAGAAGTAACTCATTTTGTCAGCACGCTTCACATATGGTCGTTTTTTTTTGGTTAGTTTTTTTCTTTTCGACTCTTTAATTCTAATGTCAAGTCTGTGCTCCTCTACGGCTGCGAAACTTGGAAGACAACAAAGACAGTACTGAATAAAGTCCAGACTTTCATCAACATATGTATGTATGAGGAGTATCCTAAGAATTAAAAGTCAGGATAAAATAAGAAATGAAGAGCTGTGGGAAAGGACAGGACAAAAGGATATAGAAGTAGAAATAGGACTAAGAAAGTGGCGATGGATGGGACACACCTTCAGAAAGCCCAGCGGAAACATCACAAGACAGTCACTGCAGTGGAACCCACAGGGAGCACGAGGCAGGGGTAGGCCACGGGAAACATGGAGGAGATACGTGGAAAGGGACATGAGAGAGATGAAGCTCACTTGGAACGATGGCCCAGGATAGAGATAGATGGAAGGAGCTTGTATGTGGCCTATACCCTGCCAGGGGTGAAAGGCATTGATGATGATGATATGGTCGTTTTTAAGCACACAAGGGCTATCCCGATAAATACGGTTTTGAAAAGCTAAAGTTTTTGCCTTTTGTTCAGTTTCTTTAAAAGACAAGGAGAGTTTTCTCTGTAACCAAACAAATATACACACAAATGAAACCAAATTTCTCCAATAGGTAGGGCAATGCCTACTTTAGGTGTAGGTCAAGATTTCTGGAAACCCCCGAAATCTGGGTTAGCCCGCTTGTCCTTAAAAATGACCATATATGGGTAGTGTAGTGTACGAGGTGTCCATTTGGGGATCGGGTCGGGTCGGGTCGGTTTGCTAGTCAGATTGAGGGGCAAAGCGGCTATCGTGGCACAGATACAAGCCGATGGCGCCCGACTCGTCGCCTACAAAGCAAACGCGTGTGTTTTCAGGCAACGAGTTGGGCGATCGACCCCGACCCCGACCCCGACCCCGACCCCGACCCCGACCCGATCCGACCCGATCCCATCCGCAATGGGCACCCAGAGTGGGTGGTTGGCGGGTGCTCTGGTGTGGTTTGCTTCTTCTTTCCTATGAAATATCTATCACAGGGGCTCGGTCGGGAAAATCAAGATGATCTACTTTCGCTTTCGTTACTTGCTACCGCCCAGAATTTGCCGGTGCTAGTCTGATACATAATAATGTAACACCGGGTGCCCATTGTGGATGGGATCGGATCGGGTCGGATCGGGTTGGATCGGGTCGGATCGGGTCGGATCGGGTCGGGGGCGATCGCCAGACACGTGGCCTGAAAACACACGCGTTTGTTTTTTACTTTTAGGTGACGAGTCGGGTGCGAACGGCTTTTGTCACGATAGCCTGTGTGCGCCCTCAATCAATCTGACTAGCAAACCGATCCGACCCGACCCGATCCCCAAATGGACACAACCCGTACACTACACTACCCATATGGTCACTTTTAAGGACAAGTATGCTAACCCAGATTTCGGGGGATTCCAGAAATCTTGACCTACACCAAATGGGCACCCCGTAAAGTAAAGCGCAACATTTCTGACACGCAGGTTGTACATTATAAAAAAACTCTATGTCGACGTGCAAAGAAATAAACGAATATGTGAGGCAGCGTGGAGGAATCAGGCTCTCGTCAATTTTGGGGTATGTAGAGTTATTGGTATCATCTTAAAGCTTGTTCTCTTGTCTTTATTTGGATGAAAAAATACCCGTTTATCTTAAATACGCGTCGAGATATTTGAGAATGAAGGAGGTGAAGGTCACCTGTTTTCAGAGGTAAAATTAGTGAGAAAATGGCCGCCAAAGATTAGTTATTTCCTCAGCTTAAGAGTCCGTGGTAACTAAAAATTTACATGTTTTGTGCCTTTAATTAACGTTTTTCAGAAAAATCCGCACAGAAATGAGTTCTTTAATGGGCATGAAAGGTGTTGATCCCCAAAACAAAAATTTGATAAAAATTCACAAACCTGCAGAAAAATGCAAGTTTCTTCACAATGAATATTTTGACGAGAGCCTGATGTCACCACGCTGCCCCACATATTTCTCCACTGTGCTGTCACTTATGG
>NW_004798519.1:105716-107783 GCF_000002075.1 Aplysia californica | reverse complement strand
CACACACACACACACACACAAAACTGTCTCTACACACACACAAAACTGTTTCTACACACACACACACACAAAACTGTCTCTACACACACACAAAACTGTCTCCACACACACATAAAAACTGTCTCCACACACACACTCACTCATTACTGTCTCCACACACACACACACTCACTCATTCACTGTCTCCACTCACTCGTTCACTGTCTCCACACACATAGAAAAACTTCCCTCCTCCCCCCAAAAATAAAGAAGTCAACACCAATGGCTGTAAAACTTGTGTGTTAAAGATTTTATTACCAAGCTAGGCCTCTCTAAGAATGTTTACAGAAGGAATTGAAATAAAAGCAGATCAAAATAAAAGAGCAAATAGGAGAATGAATGCACATCGGGTCCAAGAACACTAAGAAGCAACAATAAAAGTAAAAGAACATAGCAGGAATTCACCAATACTGGCCGATAAACAATTAGTACCGGGAAACTGTCTGTTCATCAACAAGTGGAACGTCAAATTCTCACGAGAGCACAGGAAAATGTGTCCAAAGCCAGCTGTTCATTTTGGTAAAGAATAAAATCACCCTTTAACCTTTTTCCTTGAAGCAAAAATCTTTTCTGTTTTAAAAACTTTTTGGCCTTGACCCTGGCCCAGTTTTTCCCAGAATAGAGACCCGACTGTCTGGCAACACAAGGTCGTAATGAAAGAGAAAGTTATTCCGCTTTCTTCCCGTCAACAAACAATTTCCGGTGTAAATGTCTAATCGTCAGTGGTGGCGAATAAGTGCAGACATAAAAGAATGGGCTCACCAAGACATGGAAAATCAGTTTTAAAAAAGCCAAACAAACAAACAAACAAAAAATCCCCAAAGAGAGACAAGCCGGTTCCAGCTGGGGTGAAACGTACAGTGCAGGCCACCAACACCACCATCCTGTCCCTATTGAACACCATAAGGGCATTTCTTTTCAACAAATCTCATGGAGGTCAAATTTCACTTTACTGGGGGGAGGGGGAGTTTGTAAAACTCCATGAGATCATGTTTTTGTAGTTACAACTAAAATCAGCACAAACTAAAAAAGTATCTCCAATTTCCAGTCTTATTTCATGTAATTCTCAAAAACATAAATATTCTAAATCTCCATTTACTTGTGTCTCAGGAAGGGGGGGGGGGGGTTCAAAATTTACTGTATCATTAGCATTCATTTAGAGAAAACAGCAGGGCCACTCCCCTCGGAGCACTGTCACCACAACACGGTTGTTCCCCACACAAACTTCATCCACATAAGGTTCCTGCCATGAACTCCACACCAAATTCAAAGAGAAATTTGGAAAATTCAAGGAGAGATTTGGCCAAGAAATTCATGCCATTTTCAACGGCGCGCCAAAAGCAATCCGACAAAAATTTTGTTCATATCCGATCCGGTGAATTTCAAGGAGGTTCCTCAAATTCAAGGCGTTTTCAAGGAGATTTTTCTTTGAATGCACATTCAAAGAGTTTTCAAGGACTCGGTGAATTCAAGGAGGCAGCAGGAACCCTGTCCACATCACGTGGCCACTCAAGTCACTCAGGCGGGCCATCTCTCCTCAGCGAGGCGGGGAATGCTACGACAAAGAGGACAAGAGAACAGGAGGCCAGAGGACAGGAGGCCAGTACCTCTCACCCACAATCGTACCTCAGCACACTCCCACAAGGGACCAACTAGCAGATCTGCCGTAAAAAAACACAAGTGTACATGATGCAAGCCAGGACGACAAACAAACAAAAAAAAGTTCTCAGCAGAAAAAAACCCAACAAAACAGGACAATGTGAAACGGATCATAATAAATAATGTTTGTAAACTTCACACACACACATACACACACCCGCACACCAACACACATATACGCGAGTTCTCAAAACATGCATGTGTTCACTAACACAACAGCGAACCCATCCTGACTCATTTGTTATACTGTACATCTGTACCTTCTACCCCCAGTCAACATGACAATAACAAAAAATCATAATGTTTTTATATTTGAAGTTGCAGAGGTTTCAGCGTGCATTTCATTTCTCGCCTACCTATTAGATCCCC
>NW_004798519.1:101812-104119 GCF_000002075.1 Aplysia californica | reverse complement strand
GGGGTGTGTGAATGGGGGGACGACCACACAAGCAAAAAGTGAAAACTACATCTACCCTCTGACAGGGGAAAGGAAAGATGGTACTGGGCACAGTGTCCAGATATCACTTGTTTATACCTGAACACTCACACACATACACACACTTGAACTCACACACACTCTTACACACACCTGAACTCACACACACACAAACCAAACCCACAAAGCCACAAAACAGAGGGACCACGACTCTATCAACAAAACAAATCACTGGAGCTGAGCTCTGAGCTCTACACCTTTGAACACACACAAAGAACGGCCTTTAATCATATACAAACTTTTTTTTTTGCCTTTTTTTATGCCTCGCCACCACTTGCATTCCCCACCTATCCCCTTTCTCTCTCTCTCTCTCTCTCTCTCTCTCTCTCTCTCTCTCTCTCTCTCTCCTCCACATACTTCAGTATCTCAGTCAAGAATATCTACACAATCCTATAAGGATAAGCAAAGTAATTGAACACACACACACACACACACACGCACAGGGCAACCAGTTTCGTTCCACTGCTATTTAGGACAAACTTCTACATTGCTGACATCTGATTCTATCCGTGTAAGTTGGTGAACATTGCAGTTTGGAAAAGTTCGAGAAAAAATGTAATGATGTCTCTCTCAGAATCCACCAGAATTGCTCAAAACTTTGTATCAAGTGTTAGTATCCAATATAGTATCACCGACTACAATTATGTGTGTTTAAAAAAATGACTTCCAGTTAAACCTGGGCTGCTGAGAGGCATACAGTATCTCAGTAGACAGATGGAGGTACAGTATCTCAGTAGACAGTTGGAGATACAGTATCTCAGTAGACAGACGGAGATACAGTATCTCAGTAGACAGAAGGAGATAGTATCTCAGTAGACAGATGGAGATACAGTATCTCAGTAGACAGAAGGAGATCGCTACTTGAACAAATTAACTTCCCACATGAGAAGACTCGAACTCATGTGAGCTGCATGTACAGGTGAAGGAAGAACCTAACCACTACACCACAGACAGCGGTGCCGTCAGTCAAGGACACAAAAGGTCAGCGATGAGATCAAGCTCTTGTTGAACGTTACCCACAGTAGTATTTACGAAAAAACGAAATCACAAGGGAGAAAAAAAAATACTACTGAACCTGTGCTTGTTTATTTGAGTAAAGAGGAGCAGCACACCCACACGGCAACTGTTCTGTGGTGCAGGAAGATAAGCACGATTGACAGAAAAAACAGCAGAAAGGAGACAGTGTGGTGAAATCAGGCGCTCGTCAAAATAACGAAATCAGAGAAATCGGCATTTTTCCGCAGGTTTTGCAATTTTTTTTCACATTTTTCTTTTTTGGTCAACACTCATTATATCCGTTCAATGAAAAAAGTTGCTAAAAGGTACCAAAAAATGCAAATTATTTGTTTCCGAGGTCTCTCAAGCTGTGTAAGACACTAAACTTTGGCGGCCATTTTCTGGCTATTTTTCCCTCTGAAGTCTCCACCACCTCCATCAATGGCAAACATCCCGGCTTTTGTTCAAGATAGATGGGTAATTTCTTCATCACAACCAAGACAAATGAGCAAGCTTTATACTGGTACCAATAACTCAATATTCCCAAATTAAAACTGATGGGCACCTGATTTCACCACAATGCCTCACATATGGGAAAGCAAAGAAGTAGGAGCTATCACCAGTGCCCTCCGACCACCAACAACTATCTGTGCCACAGGACTTGCACCCTGCTTCAGTTCACAAAAACAGGTGTGAATGTCGACATAAATGTTCATTTTTTTCTCACTCATGAAGCAGGACCTATGGGACCCCGTGGGTGGTTGGCGGGTGCTCTTTGGTGTGGTTTGCTCCTTCTTTCCTATCAAACATATGCCGTCCTCATCTCTCCTCCTCCTTTTTCTTTGCAAGTTACTCCCTGGTAACACCTCTTATCTTTGGAACTTAAATGACCCGATTGTGTTGCAAGTGAAATAGAGGCGTCAAACTTACATTAAAAAAAAAAAATTCTTTTAAAAAGACCCTGAGAGGAACTGATCCGTTTTATCCCCCACAAAACGAATTTATCTTTGCTACGGAGTTGGGAAATAATGACCTATCTTCAACATGTTGCTAAAAACGATCATTCTTCAGCCTGAGATTTCAGCATCGATTGTTACAAAAGTAGGTGAGGCTATGGAGCAAAGAAGTGGCGAGCCGTGGAACATGGCTCGCTATAGCGAAAGAGTTCATCAGGGTCATTCAAGAACAAAAGAGAGAGACGGGGAGAGAGAGAGAGAGAGAGAGAGAGAGAGA
>NW_004798519.1:100658-101712 GCF_000002075.1 Aplysia californica | reverse complement strand
GAGAGAGAGAGAGAGAGAGAGAGAGAGAGAGAGAGAGAGAGAGAGAGAGAGAGAGAGAGAGAGAGAGAGAGAGAGAGAGACACACACACAACTTCCCAAAGCGAGGTGAAGGCATTGCGGTTGGCTAAAACAAAAAGAGAGCTGTCTTAAATGGCAGTGCAACGGCCAGTCAGGCGCACAGTCAGACAATCAGACGCACTATCAGACACACAAACAGCTGAAGGGGGACAAGGGTGGCGAGGCGCACACAACCACATCGACATGGGGGAAAAAACCACACATCTGGTACAAAATATCTGCAGCACTTCACAGAGAAAATGAACACTTCATGATATGAACAATGGCTATACAGCGGCATACGTCTGCCAGTTCAGATAGCTCTCTCTCTCTCTCTCTCCCTCTGTCTCTCTCTCTGTCTCTCCCTCACTCTATCTCTCTCTCTCTCTCTATCTCTCTCTCTGCACAGAAACAAACAAACAAATAAGTTTGATTACATTTCACATACAGCTTCAACTTTCCCCCCAATAAGTTACTTATTGAGTCCAACTTTACATCCATGAGAAACCATAACCACACAGCGCTAGTAACAACACAAACAAACAGTTGCTATGTTCAAAAAAGAGACCCAACATTGTTTTTCTCGGATATTTCACATTCTGGAAATTTCCACGACCTTCTGACTGGGGAAATCTCAGCTATGATGGTCGTAGAACATTTCCTGCTGTCACGGCAGCCAGCTCATCAGACCCACAGAGCGGAGATTTCCCCTCGGGTCAATACAAGATCTACAGCCAAGGCGAGGTCCCTAGAATGACAGGGTTTGAACCCCGCGTCTTCTGAGAGCTGAGATACACACACTACACTCTGCTGACACAGACGTCTCGCCTCACACACTGTGCAAAGGGCTCAAGGCAACCCCAACAGTATCTTTTAAAATAGGGTTTAACAACATTATAGCTGTAACAAGAGTGAATCTCTGAATCCCATTTTGTCAAGACTTAACGTCGTGGAGTAAGAACCCTGTCATTCTATGGGTGGGATATAACAACCATCG
>NW_004798519.1:97043-100558 GCF_000002075.1 Aplysia californica | reverse complement strand
GGGGGACTACTGCGACCAGCAACAAGAGTCACATCTACCACAGTGCCAGTTACAGGGATCCATCAACAACACCTCCCCATTTCATTTTCAGTATAACCTCTTCCAGAAGCCAAATCCAAAACTAGTAGCCCTTTGGGCATTTCAATTTCAAACTTCTTGATGTTACCAGAATTTAAACATACGTGAAAGTGTAGGATATATATATATATGTATATATTTCAATTATAATCACCCCCTCCCACCCTCTGTCCCTCTCTCTCACTCACTGCATGGATCTCTAAAGACACAAACAAATGTAACCTTTTTTCAGTTAAAAATTTATGATCTAGTTCAATGACAACAAAATGACGTCCTATTCTTGGATATATTTCCCATTTGGCAAAGGAACCACCAACTGTTGGGCCACACGAAGCCGACTTCCCTTGACATCCCTCCACACACCCTCCCACTCTCACTGCTGTCTATACACACCCAGACAGACCACAGGTTACACATACTGCACCTCAACAACATTTCATACTTCTTGATGTTACCAGAATTTGTTGTTGCTCTCCCTCCCTTCTCTTCTCCTCCTAACCCCCCCCCCAATCCCCTGAGCCATAGTTGAGAGTTCTGACAGGTGACAACAGCACCTCCTGGCTCACTGTTCCGTTGTCCCACTCTCCTCCTCCTCTCACCTTGCACCCTTCACAGAGCCTATCTTCAAACAAAATGATCACTCAGTAATTCCACAGACTGCCTGAGGTTTAATAAAAAGAGGTAATTTCCCTACTCCCCCTTCAAACATTGCGACTGGCCACTAAAATTGCAGCCTAACTATAGAATAAAGGGATAAATACATTCCAACATGACGGTTTGAAAATTTCGAGTCTGAACAAAGCAGCTTTTAAGAATAACCAGATGTGTAAATAGAACAATAAATATTTGGTTAAAACAATTAAAACTGTGACAATATCGGAACATTTCCATATATAGAAACAAATCCTGCAGAACATGTTACTTGCACCACACTCTCCCTTTCCTGATGCTGCTGTGTGAACAAACTGTACAGGTACAGAGGGCGGGAGGGGGAGGGGGTGGGGTGGGCTGTGCATCAAACACACTGCTGACCCAGCTTCATTGAGTCTCGTCTTCATCCCCATGCATTCCCGTTCTAATTTTGTACCTCATTAATTCCTTCTCTATAGATTTTTGTACCTCATTAATTCCTTCTCTATCTTTGTACCTCATTAATTGCTTCTCTATCTTTGTACCTCATCAATTCCTTCTCTATCTTTGTACCTCATTAATTCCTTCTCTCTATCTTTGTACCTCATTAATTCCTTCTCTCTATCTTTGTACCTCATTACCCCCCTCTCTATCTCTGTCCCTCATAACTTAACTCTTTTTCACTGTGCACAAAACCATCTAGCAAAAGGAATAAAACCAAATCTACGAAGGGAATGGACAAGTGAGTGGTGGGTGGGCGGGTGGGGGTTGGGGGGGAAATTGGTATGAATGAAGTCTAAGGGACAACAGAGAGAACAAGTCGTGGGTCGTGGGCTGCAGTCTCTGGCAGGGAAACACGAGTTGACGGCTGAAAGCATTTTCTCCCGCACGCTAGGCCAAGCTAAAACAAAACTACAGCGGAGTCTGCTTAAACCAAGACATTTTTGCGGGATTTTAGTCGATTTTTAGCAGCGGCTTTTGGTTTACAGAAGTTACTCAAATTAAAGTGGAAGAAGAAAAAAAATCAGGGATTTTATCTTCTTTCTGTTTACGGCCGCTCTTTTCGGGGTCACCGCATGTGTTTGGTTTGAGCAAACTCCACCGTACTCCACACTCAAAAAATTGTAAGTACAGCATTCACGTTAAAAATCTGGTATTTTAAAATCAGTTTTAATATAATTATATATTTATATATATATATTTATATTTATATATGTGTTGTATATAAAAGAACAAGGAAAAGAACAAACAACAAATCAGACGACAGGTCCGAACCGTCTCCACCCTCCCCACCATTGTGACTCGGGGGCTGTCTCTCTCTCTCTCTCTCTCCTCCGGTCTGCTCCTGCTCTGTACAGCCACACACGAATGGAGGAACGTACGTCAATCCCCGTTCTCTCAAGCGACACACGCTGACGGAGGACAACGCCCAGCAGTGCACGCTCCACCGTACCAGACAACATCATCAGTTTTGTGCAAAAGTATCACAAAATAGTTCTCCACCACGACTCCAGACACACAGTTACACACGCACGAACGCACGCACGTGTAAACACACACACTTACGCAGTCGCGCGGCACATACAGACAAGGCCTATGGTCAATCTTAACGCACAGTGCTCAGGGTACATTCTCAAAAAAACCACACCCACTTCACAAGTCACAAGTCATGAGGCAACCAAAAGTCACAAGTCATACGGTTTTTGGTACAGTTCTCTTTTTTTTATATCAAATGTAAAAAAAAAAAAATTCCACACAAACATTTCCTTTTTTCTTTTGAACAGGTTACACAAAAGTCTTCTATATCCGAGTGGAAAAAAAAAAAAAAAGAACAACAACAAATAACTCAACTGTCATTAAATTTATCAAAAAGGCCACTGTACAAAAACAGACCACAACAGTTCCAGAAAATACCTGTCCCGTAAATGCATGAAGAAGTGGACATTCCAAAATCTCCCGACATAACGCACAGTCGCTTCAAGAGGAGTTTGCTCACACTAGGCCGGCTCGCCATGGCGGCGTTTCAAAAGTGGATGTGTAGGACACGAGAAAGAGAGAGAGAGAGAGAGGAGGGAAAAAAAAAAAGAGCAATAAACATTGAGCAGTGTAACATGGATCGGCAGAGCCCCTCTCCTCCTTGCTCCCCTCCCCCAAGCGACCCCCGCGGCAGCACAACTACCGTTGTGACAACATAGGAGGAGGGGGCGGCAGGGGGTGGGGGGTGGTTGAGGGTCGCCGTCGCTTCACTCTCGACAATCTCCACTCCAGGCAGTCTCTACATCCGCGCGTCGGCCACCACTTTTTTTCCACACAATTTTGATAAAAGTTTCTAAAGATACTGTGGAAAAGAACAAAGTAAGAAAACTGAATTAGTAAACTGTGGTTAAAACATGAGAAAAACTTTTTGTAAATATTGGGTCAACATTTTAAAAATGAGCTAGAATTATTTAAATGTGGTCAGACGAAAGTGACCAAGCTATAAATGATAATCTTCCCAAACACACACACACACACACACACTCTCTCTCTCTCTGAGCATCAAGTCCTGTGACTGAGGCAGACACTCACCACTAATATTAATGTTGACTTTCGCCCCACACATACACCCACCCACACACACAAACACACACACACACTCTCTCTCTCTCTCTGAGCATCAAGTCCTGTGACTGAGGCAGACACTCACCACTAATATTAATGTTGACTCTCGCCCCCCACACACACCCACCCCCACACACACACAGACACTCACCACTAATATTAATGTTGACTCTCGCCCCACACACACACCCACCCACCCACATCCA
>NW_004798519.1:94700-96085 GCF_000002075.1 Aplysia californica | reverse complement strand
TACCAGATACGAGAGTGCATGAATATCTAACTCTGCAAAGAAATCCCACTACTAAACTGACACATGCCCATCATGTTATTAATATATATATATATACCAAAATGGTCACTGAGACAGCCTCTACACTATAAATACCAGATACGAGAGTGCATGAATATCTAACTCTGCAAAGAAATCCCACTACTAAACTGACACATGCCCATCATGTTATTAATATATATATATATACCAAAATGGTCACTGAGACAGCCTCTACACTATAAATACCAGATACGAGAGTGCATGAATATCTAACTCTGCAAAGAAATCCCTCTACTAAACTGACACATGCTCAGGCTATCTGCCATGTTGTTGGCTTCACAGTCTGGTCTGAAAAAACTTTTTTTTTTTCAGAATGGTATCTTTTTTCCCACCTCACAAAACAAGCATTATTTTAAAAATGATTTTAAATATCTTAAAAAAAAAAAATACTGAGAGAGAGAGAGAGAGAGAGAGAGAGAGAGAGAGAGAGAGAGAGAGAGAGAGAGAGAGAGAGAGAGAGAGATCACGCTTTGGGATCGGCGGGGGGAAATAAAACGTAAAATTAGTAACACTAAAGTCAAGGAATGTTCCGCTGGCCCGGAGGTAGGGGCTAAATCTGGAGCAAGTCAGTGTCGTCCGTGTGTGTGTGGGGTGATGATGACCGCGGTCTGAAACATGACCATGTCAAACCGCCTCAGGCCCGAGAGCGTAACCACGTGACACATGAGACCAGGAGACCACGATCCGCGCCTTTCTGTTCGTTTGATAGGCCTACCTACAAGGGTGTTTGGCTCTTTAATGACGTAGCGGCCTCATAATATTATAATGTATCAGATCAGCAGCAGAAAAAAATGGCGAAGTCGCGGCACATTTCGTAGCACCATATTATTATGTCATACACAGTTCAGGAACAAGAATTTATATATTTCTGTGTAATTTTCCACCCATTTTTGAGGAAATATGGCAAAAGTATTCTTCTTAAAAATACACAAGAGAGGAAATGTGTAGGGGTGGTTTGTGCATAAGATTGTCTTATACAGATAGTCGTTAGAGCAGGTTCTTCTACTGCATGTATGTTATTTTATTGAGACATGCCCTTTCAAGTTTCTGATGAAGAAATTAGAAATGAAATTTAAAAAAATCTATAAATGAATCTTTTGGTCAGAACTCAACGTTTTATGTTACTGTTGTACATTGTATTGTATAGCGCTAGGAGCCTGTGCACTTTAATCGGGATTTAGCGTTATATAAATGTCATTTATTTTTATCATTAATAAAACCAAGTTCCGGTCTTTTCAAATCGTGTCCCAAAACAGCGCGTCTTTAAAAGAAGATAAAAATGCACACTTTCAATGAGTGAAGAG
>NW_004798519.1:79102-94288 GCF_000002075.1 Aplysia californica | reverse complement strand
CCCTCCCATGTTAATATCCCCCCTTTGGGAATGGACTAAAGACACTTCAGTCAGTGGCACCGCCCTGGACATGTCCTGCTGACTGCACACAGAACAAAACACACAAACAAACACACACCTGCAAAAGCTATATCAACTGCATGCAGAGCTGACGCGTTTGCGCGGGTGCCGGAGGTGGTAGAGGGCTCACCTCGAGACATCTCCTGGGCCTTGGCGATGACTGCCTGGGCTTGAACCGCATCGGCCTCCAGACTCTTCATCCTGGGGAGGTGGAGGTGAGTCAATACAACATGTACCGTGGTGGTGGTAGTGGTGTTTCAGATGTGTATCAGGTTTGTTCAGGTGATTCTCTGTCTGTGTGTGTGTGTGTGTGTGTGTGTGTGTGTGTGTGTGTGTGTGTGTGTGAGAGAGAAAGAGAGAGAGAGAGAGAGAGAGCCTAATGTCTGTCATGGCATTTGTAGCCTCCCTTATGAGAATGAAGTTTATCCACCCAAAACGCTTCAAGAAAATCCGTTTTTTGTCTCTCCAGTCAAATTTGAACTACATGACTTACCATAGTTTACTTGGCGGCCCTCAAATTTATTTTCCCAAAAGTGGAAAGGTCATAGCACTAATAGGTCTTCCTGTTTCATGTGCTCAGATAGACGCCTATATTCCTACAACACACAACTCCAGTACAAAGTTGCCAACTTAAAACACACACACAAAAACCCCCCCAACCCCAAACAGGTTCCACCCATGTGGCTGGTCAAGATGATGAGCATTGACTTAGTAATACCCTTTTTACTCAATTTTACTCAAACACCATGATCATTCTCATATCCGGCCAAGAAAGTTCATAATTTTACTCAAACATCATGATCATTCTCATATCCGGCCAAGAAAGTTCATAATTTTACTCAAACATCATGATCATTCTCATATTCAGCCTAGAAATTCCATAATTTTACCCAAACATCATGATCATTCTTATATCCAGCCTAGAAAATTCATAATTTTACTCAAACATCATGGTCATTCTCATATCCAGCCTAGAAAGTTCACAATTTTACTCCAACATCATGATCATTCTCATATCCAGCCTAAAAAGTTCACAATTTTACTAAACATCATGATCATTCTCATATCCAGCCTAGAAAGTTCATAATTTTACTCAAACATTAGCAAGCCTGGGAGGAGCAATACTTCTAGAAAACAGAGGTTATATTTTTTGGGGGGACACAAAAACAGACTTCTGTACTTTAGACACTCAAAATTGTATCGAATGTTTGTTTTTATATTAGTTTTTACTTTTTTTTTTTTTTTTTTTTGGGGGGGGGGGGGGGGATATAAGCTTCTGGTTACATTTCATTTAAACACACAAAAAACTCATTGAAATTGGTAAGTAGTATTCACCAGACTAGCACTGAACCGCCTTGTAAACTAAATTAAAGCAACAACTCCCCAAAGCAATAACAACATAAAAATATACTTCTGCTCACAAAGCACAGCAATGCCATGTAGGTACAGTGGTACATAATCTACAGCTACACATCTAAGACAAAGGAGATCTATAAGTATTCATTCAAAGACTTTTGTCATTTTTCGCTTTTGAAAAGCAAGCAGATAGGGCAGAAACACAAAACAGTCGAACCTCCTGAGTAAACGGTCACCTCTCCTTATCGGGGTCACCTGTCCCAACACTTCATTCATTATAATGGTCATTTTTGTCTCTGAGAGACCGTCATTGATAGGTTGTTTTTAGTTTTTTTAGTTTTAGTAAGAGTTTTACGACATTTGCAACACAATGAGGTCATATAAGTGCCGAAGGTTAGAGGTGTTACAAGAGAGTAACAAACACAAAAAAGAAGGAGGGGAGATAAGGACGATAGATGTTTGATAGGAAAGAAGGAGCAAACCACACCAGAGCACCCGCCAACCACCCACCGGATAGGTTCGACTGTACATTATGATAAAATAGTGCAATCACGTGGCATGCTTATCAAAACTTAGGCAGAGGCATGACAACGCTACTGTCAAAAGCAATGACATCTATTTTTTTTTAAAACCAAACAAAAAACATGGAAACACTCAGTGTGAAAATAAATTACAAACAGGGAAAATTATGTCTACGAGCACACAGCAAGCTATCTTAGCCAGCAAGCAAAATGATGATGATGATGATGAAGATGTCAGCAAGGCCAAATCCACCTACATACACCTACAACAGACACAGCATAATACAGGACAATCTAATTAATTTTTTATTTAACCCTATCCGTACGCCATGTTTTACTATTGTATCCATACGACGTGGGGAACTCTGTGCCACCACTTAACCCTATCCGTACGTCGTGTTTTACTATCGTATCCATACGACATGGGGAACTCTGTGCCACCACTTTCCAAAGAGGAAATTTACTCGTTAATCCGATCCGTACCCTTTGCATAGCAGTCTGTCAAAATGATATTTTGAGAACTACTGAAAGTTTCAAAGAGATCTTCGTACTAGAAGTATTCTAAAACATGAAAAATACAACCCCGGGGGAACAAAATGATCCCCAGGGTATACGGATAGAGTTAAGAGCAAAAATAGATGTTTCCCACCCAATCGCGACACATTTGAGATAATCTATGAAACAGGCTGCTTGGACACTGCCCGTCATGACCAACCCAGGCAGAGAGGGACACAACGTTTCAGCAGAAAGACCGAGAAATCTCCCCACGAGGAAATCAACTCTTTTTAATTTTAGTAAGAGATTTACTGCACTTGCAACACAATAAGGTCATAAAAGTGCCGAAGATTAGAGGTGTTACAAGAGAGTAACAAACACAAAAAAGAAGGAGAGATAAGGACGATAGATGTTTGATAGGAACGAAGAATCAAACCACACCAGAGCACCCGCCAATCACCCCCTTCCACCTGTATAAAACAACCACTTTTCTCCCGCACAAAGAGTGGGGGTTGACGTCTGTCTTGGACAAATTCGTCTGCGACCATACGTGCTCAGGATATATTACCAACAGAAGCTCCACCCAGCACACACACACACACACACACACACACACACACACACACACACACAGAGGCAGAAGGAACACGGTATAGCCAGCTACACAGAGCACATCACCTACACTCAACCAGCATTCAACTACACACAGCCTGACCCCCATCAAAGCAAGAAAGCAACACACTTCTAACCGTTCCTTTTTTCCCCTTCTACTTTCACATCCATAATTCCACAGGGGAGAAAATATTTTCAAAAGTTTCAAAAATTTCCATTCAGAAGACCAAAAAAAAAATTTAAAAATTCCTGAACTCCAAAAACATTTCAGATATCTCCTTTACTTGTGCTACTCCAGGGCTTTGGGGGAAAAAAGTGGAAACTGAAATTCAATGAAATCTTAACCGCTAAAGACAACTCCCTTTTAAAAAAATAAATGTATTGCAGCAAAAAGCTTCCAAGCACTCAGGGGATATTGTGGCAGAGAATCAATAAGGAAGGGTCAGGGAGAAGAATCATTAAAACTACGCTGGAAGCCCTCTTATTGATTAAAAAAAAGGATATAAATAAAAATGGAAATGCAGAAATAAATGGGTTTAAGAAACAGTTCTGTACTTCGAAGCAAAATTTGCATGTTTATATAAAAAAAATAGTTGGTAAAGAGGGTCAGTTTGATATACAAGTTCAAAAGTATAAAATGATGAAACAAAAGTCGTTAACTGTGCCCATAGCATTGGATTACGAATATTAATAATATAAAAAATAATAATATATCAATAATAATACTATGATTTAAAAAATTATAATATATACACGAAACTAGTTTTGATAAATAAATGATAATTTTTTTTAAAAACGCCACCAAGTCTACGGGGTGCAGGTGAGGAGTAGAGGTTCAAACCTAGCTTTTCTCCAGGCCGCCCGTTTCTGGGCCTCTCGCTCCCGGGGAGAGAGCGACTCGTCCACCACGGCCGGGCGGCCACGACTACGGGGCCTCCGCTCCTCCGACACTACAACGCTTCTTACCACAGAGCCACTCGCTGATCTCGGGGGGCTACTAAAAAAAAGGGGGGGGGGGGGGGGGTAATGACATAAACTCTTGAGCTTGAGGGGGCAAAGAGAGGCACAGTGTGTGTATTTTTCCACCTCTACCGACATAATTTAGATCATTTAGTGGGCAGGCTTTGACGCAGGCTTTCACCATGCCTGACAGGATCAACCCGGGCTGAGACCCATACATCTGCTGCCCAGGCAGAAAAACTGAGGTGCCAGATAAAAATTCTCCCTACTCTGGAATCGAACTCCGGTCTCCAGCGACCGACTACAAAGAGCCTGAGCATTACACCACAGACGCTAATAACGTGTTCCAAAATGACCACACAGATAGACAGAGTGTGGGTACAGAGTGTGGAGACAGAGTGTGGGTACAGAAGAACGACTGACCAGTGACAACCTCCAAACAGAACAGGTACAATGGCAGACATACAGATATGCATTTCTTTAAACTTTACTCTCTCCGTTTAGATTTTAGTTTTAGTAGAGGTTTTACGGCGCTCGCAACTGCATAAGGTCATATGAGCGCCAGAAGATTAGAGGTGTTACAAGAGAGTAACCAACATATAGAAGAAGAAGGGGAGATAAGGATGATAGATGTTTGATAGGAAAGAAGAAGCAAACCATACCAATCACCTACTTCTCCGTTTATTTTTATTTTAGTTTGGAAAAAAAGAAGAGAAAAGCACATCGACACAATAATGGTCATATTCTAGTGACGACAGACAGATATAACAGAGAAAAAGAAAAGAAGTAGGAACAACCAAAAGCACCCTCCAACCACCCACGATGTGTGGTAGTCTTGGATGGGTTCAATTGTACTTAAAACAAAAACTTTTGGGTTTAAAAAAAAATGGAAACCAAAAAAACCCCACAGGGCGTCAGATTCTGAAGTGAAAGAAGCCCACCCCACAGACTGCATTCCATTCACAGGAGAAAAATCACAGACAATACTTCCATGTGGGGGCTGTCTTCATGCAACAAGACAAAAGTTATCACTGCACTTCCTCACATGACTTGATCAAACTGAATGAACAAGAATCAACACAAAATACGGACACACACACACGGAAACAAAACACACACGGAAACAAAACACACACAACAGAACGATCAAGGGCTATCCTAACTAACTGCACAACAGGTCATCCGTGTACAACAGTCAAAGCAAAGAAAGTAAAAAAAAAGCCTATAAAAATTAAAAGTATCAAATAAACACACACGCCCCCACACCCCTAAACAGCAACAACTTTTTAAAAAATTAATAAAATATTTAATCTGCCAAAAAGCCGTGACATCATCGCCTCGGAACTATTTTGTCCAAAGTGTACATAAGTGGTAAAAAGGTACAGGGTGATTAAAAAAACAACTTAACAACTTTTTTTCTAAATATCTCGCCCAAATGGTGTTCTACAAAGATGAAATTTGGAACAGATAAACTCCATTCAAAAGGAATTTGACATAAAATTCATACAGAAGAAACTTATTTTCAGAATGGAAAAAGCATATAAAAAAAAACCAGAAACGCAAAATGCGCCAATTTTTAAAAAAAGACTCTCGCAAGGAAAGTCATGAGACGATTGATTTTTGTCTTTTTTTCTCTATAACATTTAATTGTTCCAACCTTGTGACATCAAACAATATTTAACTTCTCTTAGGGAATTAAAGAACTAACATTTTTGTTCTGGAATTTCTAAAACAAACGCTCCACATGTCCTCCTTTGGACTCCAAACATCTTTTAACGCGTCGTTTGAAGTGCTCGATGACGGCAAAACACAGTGCCCGTGGAATGTTTCCCACTTCATCACGGATTGCTAGTTTCATAATTTCAATGTTTTCAAACTTGTTTTGAAATATCCTGTCCCTCAGATAGCCCCACAAGAAAAAGTTTGAAGGATTCAGGTCAGGAGAATGCGGAGCCCAAATGTGTTCACTTCTGCGACTGATCACATGATCTCCAAAGTGCTCAGCTAGCCATGTCATTGATCTGACAGAAACGTGTGTGCCGGTGTCTCCCCAGATCCGTCCATAATTTGTTACGACATTTTGTGGTAATGCGTACTGGAGCGTAGTGTAATAAAAGAGGACAAATGCAAAAAATGGGTTGTTTTTTTAATGCGCATTACACTTCAGAATTATTTAGTGGAATCATCTGAAATGAATATCAGTCAAATTCCTTTTGAATGAGGAATATTGTGTTCAAATTTGAAGATGAAAGCTTCAGTGTGGAGGAAAATATTTACGAAAAAAGTTATAAAGTTTTTTTTGGATCACCCTGTACTTTGGACAAAATAGTTCCGAGGCGACCACAGGTTAAAATCTTTGGACTAGGTCGCAATGCACAAACACAAAAATCTGCATTCTCTAACTAATGTGAAGTGATTCAAGCCTTCAAAAACACATCTCACATAGGCGGGAGGACTTGAAAGAACAAAAAAGAAAAAATGCAACACTACAGGCATTAGTTGTTACCTTTTGGAATCCAGACTGGATTAGCACAAAGGAGGGGAAGAAACCCACAAACTCTGAACATCCACAATAACGCTAAAGATGATCTGTTTATTTGCTGGTTCTGTCAGTTTGTTTTGTTTTTCTTATTAAGAAGAGAGACAGCCAAAGTGTAAGTGTGTACATGCACGCATACGTGCACGAGAGTGAGAGTGTGTGTGTGTTTTTTGTTTAAGTAAGAGTTTTACGGCACTTGCAACACAATAAGGTCATATAAGTGCCGAAGATTAGAGGTGTTACAAGAGAGTAACATACACAAAAAAAAGAGGGAAGGGCAGATAAGGACAATAGATGTCTGATAGGAACAAGAAGCAAACCACACCAGAGCACCCGCCAACCACCCACAGAGAGAGTGGGCGTGTTTGTGTGAGGGTATAAGTGCATGTATGTGTGTAAGCGTGCGTGTGTGAATGATTGTACGTGGGCATATGATATATACGTATAACGTAAAATGTGTGTGAGAGGCAAACAAAACAAAAAGTCCAGAAAAACCCAGCAGCAACGCCTCCTCCTCCCTCCCTCAATCAAACAGCCACCCAGACAGACAAACCAACAAACAACGCCTCCTCCTCCCTCCCTCAATCAAACAGCCACCCAGACAGACAAACCAACAAACAAACAACGACAGACAGGCAGGCTCACCTGGAGAGCAGCTGGTCCAGGTCCTGGTCTGGAGTGACGTCCCCTGCCCCACCTGCAACATAGGACAAGATCTCAGCCTGGGACATGCCGCCCACCTTCTTGGCTACACCCAGCCAGGGGCCATCGGAGCGTTTCCATGGTAACACACACATACACGGGCACACACATACACGTGCACACACACACACACGCACACGTGCACACACACACACACACACACACGCACACATACACGCGCATGCACATACACAGATCAATGAATCATTGCGATGCACAAATTGATGACAGTAGGGAGGAACCGATTTCCATATTATGTGCAGAATATGTAAAAACATGAACGAAAAAAAAAGACAAAAAATGGTCGACGGTTGCCAATAATTTCCCACGAATGTGTTGGCGGATGGACGGACAGACAGCAATTGTTGCAGAAATCACCAAACACGACCGACAAAGTGTTGTACAAATCATTGTAGGTGTTTTATAGCCCCATTGACACAATTTAGATTGTATTGGAGGCGGTCACAGCGGCGTGGCGATCATGACATGTCCGTGGACAGTGGAGCCAGCGTGTCACACAGAACAGCGTTGATGAATATACCAGTTCCAGACGAACCAACAAACAATGTCCACACGTAGTAAGTTAGCGAAGAGTTGATTTGACGACGGATGGCGTCCATATGTAGGTGTGATGGTGAGTTTGTGTTTCCAAAAGCAGGTGTTAGAATTTGAAGTTAGTGTCAGTCAACACGTAGTTTGTTAGCGAGTTTGTGTTGGAACGGTCGGCGTCCAAAAAGATGGCGTCATCGGGCGTGTCCCGGACAAGTCATCATGACGGCCAGACGTCAGCAGCAGCAGCAGACGTGGAGGCCACGGAGGTTAGTGAATGAGAGTGACAACAGACAGCGGAGGACGGCGGGGAGTGTCCCACGTAGAGGAGATGCCAGCCCAACGTGGAGAGGAGGCCGGCCAGTGAGGCAGCGTGGAGGAGGAGAGGGAGAGGAGGGGGAGGGAAAGCAGGAAAAAAAGCGAACGTTAGCATGACTAAGAAGTGACTTTAGTTTTAGTAAAAGTTCCTAAGTTTAGTTTAGTAAGAGTTTTACTGTGCTCGCATAAAGTTTTTACAGCACCTGTAAACCATAAAGTTTTACAGTACTTGAAACACATACAGGTTATATACCAGAAATAACTCACAGTAATACAAGTTTAAACTGAGGTAAAGCCAGATCAACTGGAATACAGTTACACCTGCTCTAACAACCACATTTCCTAGAAAAGAACCTGTACAAACGACCACTGGAAATATAGTTCATAGAAAACACAATCAATTCAAGTAATTCTTCGCTTATCAAACTGATTTTGATAGAGGACAATCATTTTTGTCTCCTACATGAAAATTTTAGAGGAAAAGAAGGGTGCAGGGAGATGTCTTTGCACAAAGAACTAAAGAAACATTTACAACATACAACAATTTCCTGAATTGATTCAATATAAATCTTTTTCAATTTATTTGATAGGAAAGAAGGAGCAAACCACACCAGAGAACCAGCCAACCATTGTAAAAATGAATTTGAAAAAGTCCTGAAACATATTCTGCTGCATATGAACTCTTAACCTGGGACTCTTTATAACAACTGATAGCATAGAGTGCTGGTGTTGTCTCACCAGATTGTAAAAAAAAATGATTTTAACAATTTGAACTAAAGTCATCACACTTGCATGACAATTGGAGAACAGAATAATTCTAGAAAGACAAACTATGGGAATCTCTATAAGGTAAAACCATAGATTTGTACTACAGTAACCTAGAACATGCACTCTGACCCCCGGTACACTACGTAGAGCACCGTTTGATCCACACAAAGAGGGAAGATGGGGAAAGTGCTGCACACATTTGTTTAAAGCGAGACTTGAGGTTTTGGCCTTCATTTTGGCGTACTAGCATGACCAAAGGCACCCACACTTCACAGCAAAGTCTTTGTGAAAAGTGAAGGGGCCACAGTCGGGACAGAGAGTGGCTCCTTTCCCCTTTGCTTTCATTTGGCTCAAATGGTGCTCTCCATATAAAACTGGAAACACGTCAGTGAGAAAGGTCTAGGGTATCCTTACACAAATCATCATAACACAGCTGAAGTGTATGGCACACACACAAGACATGCAGAAAAAAGTCGCAAAGGCAGCACAAAATCAGAAGAAGAAAAAACACTGAAGAAAAACCTAGGCGCCTTCACCTATAAGAATAAGAGAGAACACCCATGAGCTCAATGCGTCTACGAATGTGAACAGCTATGAGTAACATGTACACTTGAAAGACAATCTGATTAAGAACAGAGAATATTAACTTCTGAGAGTAACAAACAATATAACAAGACCCAGAGTTGTACAATTTGACATTTTATAAAAATTGTTTACAAACTGAATGGAACAGAGACGGGAAGAAAAGAAGTTTGTTAATCCTCCAAAATATCATCATCATAAAGGGCGAAATCTGAAACAGGCATCAGCCGTCATGGTTCGTCTTTTATTTCTTCACATGGATACCCTAAAAAAACCAACCTATATTATCCTGGTCTTTTCCAGTCCCCCATATGATAAGGCCTTCAGATGACTGGAGCGATAACAACATGTGGTTTTCACAGTAGGTTGCCCAGGGTCTAACCCTGCCTCATTTGCTATCAAATTTTTACCTAGAAATAACTTCTTTTTTTTAAAGACAGGCAAGCCGATGAAATGAATGTTTCCATAAAGAGAACAGAAGCCATTTGATAGAAGCTTAACTACACAGTTAAGTGCATACCAATTCAGTCTAGTCGTGAATTTCCCTGAATGCTCTCACAACTTGATGCTAATAGCCCCACCCCCTCAGCCTATTCTTCCCACATTACAGTCCGGACCACATGGGGACAAACACACAACTCCATCACTACTCTACCATTCAGTGAAGCAAGTTTCCCACAGGGGTATCACACTACATTTAAAAAGCATGCAAAGAATACAATCTCACATAGCTGCCAATTTCTCAAAATAGAACCCAAAAATTAGAGCCATGTTAGGGGTCAAGACGGCAGTAGCCAAGTCGTAAATAACCCGTCCCCTCCAAACTCTTCACACACACTTATCTGCATTCAATAGATTCGAGGTATTTCATACTCTTCACACACTTATCTGCATTCAATAAATTTGAGTTATTTCATACTCTTCACACAGTTATCTGCATTCAATAGATTTGAGCTATTTAAAACTCTTCACACAGTTATCTGCATTCAGTAGATCCAAGCTATTTCATAAAGAAGACCTTCAGCTAAAGTCTTTCCAAACTGATATATAGTCTTCATTCTCATTACTATTCACAAATTCTATCTTGAAAATCTATAGATTTTCTTCAGCATTGGCCATTTCACGAGGAACAATACTACAAAATAGAGAAAAAATATTTCTGACATAAAATAAACGTGACTTTATTACTGAGACCTTCATAAACGTGTCAAAGACACGGTTCACGTACTGGTTGGCAGCTATGCGATTTATCAATTAGAAAACCCCCCCAGCTAAACAAACAATGAATAAAGAGAGGTAACACAATGAGGAGCAAAGGAAAACCTCAACAGGGAATGTGCCTGAACCAACTCTACAGCCACTATCCTGGAACAAACGCTTTGATCTTGTTTCTTTTCTTGACCTCTGACTACCACAGAAAAGCCAACTAAAACAGATGCTGTCAGAACCAATACATGTTATCATATATGCTAATGTAGTTAACTCCAAGTTTTGAGAACCTACGGGCTTTTCCGTGTTTAAAGTAGTGCAAAGCGCATAGAGCTTGCTTTCGAGCGGGGTTATGCGCTATACAAATTCTATTTATTATTACTATTATTAAAATAAAGCTCAATAGTTAACATGGTAAGGGACACATCTACTACAGACTTTTGGGCTTCTTTATCATTATCATTATTCACAACAAATCTTGTCCCAAAAGTTCATCATTTTCCTTTTGCATTTGCAAGTTCATGAGGAGGAAAGCAAGAAACCCCCCCCCCCCCCCCCCACCTATTTTCTGACATGCAAAAGGAATTCGGTACTCAGATCCTCAAAAACAAATTAACTACTTTTAAAAATTATGATCAGAGTTGGCAGCCATGCAATAACAATCAAAGAGAACTGGAACAAAAGGCAACTACGTAGGAAAATCAACAAAAGAGGATGAGTGAGTCACAACTCTACATCTCTACAGGGGGGGAAGAATCAGAGGGCCAGGACCAGAAAAACTACAACAACAACATAATCAAAGAACACGAAGGAAAAAATTAACAAAAAAATAGGGGGGACACAATATCCACAATATCAGTAAGTGAACTGAAGACAACCAACTCTTGAGAAACGAAACGTTTGCCAAAGTAAGGTACGAAAAGTAAAGACCCAACGTGAACGACCACATTTACTGTGATAAGGAAAAATAAGAAATCAAAAATAACCAAAAATCCACTTTGACAAACCAACTAAATGACCACCACCCACCGACCACGCATCAAAACAACAAAGATGGCTGCGGTGGGGTGGACTAAAAAATATTTAAAAATAAACAACCACAGTAACCATGAACCAAACAGCCACCACTGACAAAGACTAAGACAGCCACTGGCTGCTGGCGAAAAAATTTAAATAATCAAAATCCATCGAGACCACAAAAACGTAACAACCACCACCACCACTGATCAAACACTACGACTACAAATGGCCGCGGCGGGGCAGGTGGAAAAAATTTTAATAACCAAAATCAACCGCAACCACAAAAACTAAACAACCACCGATCATCAAACACTACGACATCGAATAGCCGCTGAGGAAAAAATGAAAATAACCAAAATCCACAGCGACCACAAAAACGTAACAACTACCACTACTACATATCGACCAAACACTACGACAACCAATGGCCAAAGTGGGGCAGGTGGGAAAAAAAATTTTAAATAACGAAAATCCACCGTGACCATAAAAACTGAACAACCACGACCACCGATCATCAAACACTACGACAACGAAGAGCCGCGGTGGGGGAGGTGGAAAAAAATGAAAATAACCAAAATCCACTGCGACCACAAAAACATAACAACCACCACTACCACCATCGAACGATCAAACACTACAACAGCGAATGGCCGCGGCGTGGGGTGTGCTGAGGGTGGTTCTCCTACCTTCCTCCTGCCGCATAATGGCCAGCTCGTGCTCCGACAGGTAGCTGAACTGTTTCGCTACAGACGGGTGGGGGCGGGTTAGTTTGGCTTAGTTTTACAGCACTTGCAACACATTATGGTCATATAAGTGCCGAAGATTAGAGAGTAACAAACACAAAAAAGAAGTAGGGGAGATAGAGACGATAGGTTTTTTATAGGAAAGAAGGAGCAAACCACACCATAACATTACGGGGTTTGGGTTAGTCTTTGTACGAAAAAAATCAAGACACATACACACAGACACTCTCTCTCTCTCACTCTCTCTCACACACACACACACACACACACACACACACACACACACACACACAGAGTCTCACACACACACAGAGTCTCACACACACACAGAGTCTCACACACACACACAGAGTCACACACACACACACACACACACACACACACACACACACACACACACACACACACACACACACACACACACACACACACACACACACACACACACGAATTCAGTAAGAACACAATGGGCTGTTTATATCTTATGGTTGTATTTGTAAATTGCTCAGAACATGCATTCTTTCATCGGGGTTGAGCCGCATATAAATGTCATATATTATATTATTATTATCATTATTATTTTAGAACAATGGTGGTATGCACTCACCTGGCGGTTTGGAGGCGGGATTGTCGGGGTTCCCCTGCATCTCCTTCTCAAAATACTTCTGCTTCTCTCGGAAACTCATCTTCTCAATCTCCGCATTCGTGGCCGCCTGCAGGAGGGGAAGCAGATGAATTTTTTGTCTTAGTAAGAGCTTTACGGCACTTGCAATGCAATAAGGTCATATACAGATGTCGAAGATTAGAGGTGTTACAAGAGAGTAACAAACACAAAAAAGAAGGAGGGGAAATAAAGACGATAGATGTTTGATAGGAAAGAAGAAGCAAACCACACCAGAGCACCCACCAACCACCCACTGGTAAAAGTTTTGCGGCACTTGCAACACAATAAAGTCATACAAGTGCCGAAGATTAGAGGTGTTACAAGAGAGTAACAAACATAAAAAAAGAAGGAGGAAAGATCAGGACGATAGATGTTTGATAGGAAAGAAGGAGCAAACCACACCAGAGCACCCGCCAGCCACCCACAAGGCAGATGAATACAATGCTGTTGTTTTATTAAGTAGTTTTAAAAAGAGTTTTATAGCACTTTCAACACAAACAGGTCATATAACTGCTGAGGACTACAGGTGTTACAGGAGAGTAACATACACTAACAAGAAAAGGAGGGGAGATAAAGATGATAGGTGTTTGAAAGAAAAGAAGCAGCAAATCTTACCAGAGCACCCACCAACCACCCACTAAACACAAAGAATCAGACCTCTGAACAACAGTATAAAATGAGATAGAGACATAGATTGATTGATCAATCGAGATTGATTGATCAATCGAGAGAGAGAGAGAGAGAGAGAGAGAGAGAGAGAGAGAGAGAGAGAGAGAGACAGACAGACAGACAGACAGACAGACAGACAGCCAGACAGACAGACAGACAGACAGACAGACAGACAGACAGACAAAAAAAAACCCAGACAGACAAAAAAAAACAGACAGAAAAACAAACAGACAGAAAAACAAACAGACAGAAAAACAAACAACAGCAGAATGCAATAGACACAGTCTTATACTATAAGTAAACATACAATTAAAAAAACAAAAACAAAGAAACGTTCAATACCTAATATTCTTTTTTAAAATTAATCCACCCAAAAACAACCATAGTACCCAAATTCGGGGTCAGAGAAAATCAAGAGATAAACAGAATATGAACAGACAAGTAAGAAGACCCCCAGTGACACCCTCCAACCACTCTTATAATAATTTTTTTACAGGTACCTACCATTCTTTCCTTTACAATAATTTTTTTCCCTCCAAACAAAGCTCTAAAAATCACTGCTCTTCAAGGAAAACTTTGCCACAAAATGATATTCAGTCAGGGAATTATTAACGAGTTCAAAAAGCCCACAGGAGGAGAGTTGGAATCAATCAGCAATCAGCTGGCCCGGTGAGATTACTACAGACGACCCCGACCAACAGTAGGAACAACACAGATGTCTTGACTTTGACCGTGGGCTGTGCACTACCGCGACCAGACGGTCAGAACAATAGTCAGAGAATCTTCCAGAAAATGTCTTGACTTGCCTGTAGCACAAGCACTCTCTTTGTTTTAAGTGGTTTACGGCGCTCGCAACTGCATTAGATCATATGAACGCGGCGGGAAACATTAACACAATTTGTTCAGTTAGGAATTAATTTTGAATTTTGCCCGGGTGGCGGCCGAAGCCTACTATTATAGACTTTGGACCACCAAGGGATCTTTAGCTCGCTCAACTTGCACACAGAACCTCCGAAGTATTTTGCCCTTTATCTGAGAAGGCTAGGTGTTAGATCTTACCTACCATAAGATCAGGGGGTGGCTGCAAGACAGCAGTAAGAAGGAACCAAGGAGTGTCAGTAGAAAGGCTGCAGAAAAGTCAGAAGCCCAGAGAAAGTGAACACAAGCACTCTTTGACATAAACAAATAACACAAGTGATCAGAAAAATCCCGACGAACTCTATATAACTTTGTTACTAAATGATCCTTAGGGCTTTTTTTTTTATTGTAATAAAAATCGAACAAATTGAGTAAGAATTGAATGATATAGGATTTTTCATTCGCTACACACGCATAGAGATCAGCAAAGATGCAGGATTTCCGAATTTAACATCCATCTCCAAGAAAACCACGCAAAGCGGGTAGTAACAAAACAACCCA
>NW_004798519.1:75492-77148 GCF_000002075.1 Aplysia californica | reverse complement strand
GAGAGAGAGAGAGAGGGGGGGGTACAAAATAGCCGGTGTGAACGTAAAAAACAAACATTTGTATTTCTACCGCACAATCTTAGTGAGGGCTGTTGGCGGGTGCTCTGGTGTGGTTTGCTACTTCTACTTCTTTCCTATCAAACATCTATCTTCCTTATCTCTCCTTCTCCTGTTTTTTGTTTGTTACTCTCTTGTATCACCTCTAATCTTCGGCACTTGTATGACCATTATTGTGTCGCAAGTGCCGTAAAACACTTACAAAACTGAAAACAATCTCGGCGGCGCTCCACCTCCACCTCCACCTCCACCAGCACCAGACTATCGTTCCCAGACCGCCGACTCTGACAATATCAAATAAATAACAAACGATCTCTTCTGGAATAGCTGGAGCAATAGGATCTCCTTCTCAATCTCTCTCACCTACGTCAGAGTTAGTTTTAGTAAGAGTTTTACGTCACTTGCAACACAATAAGGTCAAAAGTGTCGAAGAACATCCGCCAACCACCCACTCTACGTCATAACTGCGTGTCCAACTTCTGTTAAATAAATATTTTTTTAAAAATTTCTTACACAAATCTTTTTAAAAATGTAAACATATTACAAGGCTTTTTTCTTACATTGTAATACTGTACCCTTGCGCAACACCTACTTGGGTTACAACGGAAGGCCTGTTTGAGTCCAGGAAAGATTTTTATAGAATGGCACTTGCAACACACATACGTCCTATCTATGTATAAGTTGCCAAGATTCTAGGTGCTATTAATTAAAGAGTAACGTACAAAGAAAAGACAGAGGAGGGATATGAGGTTTAGTTTTAGTTTAGTAAGAGTTTTACGGCACTTGCAACACGATAAGGTCATATAAGTGCCGAAGATTAGAGGTGTTACAAGAGAGTAACAAACACAAAATAGAAGAAGGAGAGATGGGGACGGTAGAATGTTGTATATTTTTAATAGAAAGAAGGAGGAAAGCCACATCAGAGCACCCGCCAACCACCCACACCACAGAATGACGCAATGCCTTATTTGTTCCCATGATGTCAGTGCCGGCCCTATAGTTGTACAGAGAGCCACGAGGAAGGAAACTGCTACTCCGCCCCCCTGGTACTAATTTTCTCATTTTCTCGTCACTTGAAAGAAATCCATAAAATGGGTTCGTTCTGTGTGTGCATGTGTGTGTTCGCTTTTTGTGAGAAAAAAGGGGGAAAGTTTAGTTTTAGTAAAGAGTTTTACGGCACTTGCAACACAATAAGGTCATAAAGTGCCGAAGATTAGAGGTGTTACAAGAGAGTAACAAACACGAAGAAGAAGGAAGGGGGATAAAGACGATAGATTAGATGTTAGATAGGAAAGAAGAAGCAAACCACACGAGAGCACCCGGCAACCACCCACCTTTTCTTGTCACTTAAAAGAAAGAAATCCATAAAATGTGTTCTCTCTCCTGTGTGTAGGAGTGTGTTCGCTTTTTTTTTTTTGGGGGGGGGGGGTAAAATAAGAATAAAATGTTTAAAACCCCCCAAAAAACATTTTTATGATCTTTCCTTTACTTTTACACGATTGGATGTTCGAAGCGATCGTGTCTGGCTTATTGTATTACTGTATTAATAATACATTCGTAAAATGATAACCAATTTTTTAAAAGACACACATAAACATG
>NW_004798519.1:57179-60749 GCF_000002075.1 Aplysia californica | reverse complement strand
TGGCATTAATGACGTGTTGAATTTGTTTGAGCTGCAGCAAGTCCAAGTTGAAGCGACAAAAAGATAACTAAGTTCTATACAACAACATCCACCAAACACTAGCACAGACATAGACATGTGTGGGTTCTACACAACAACACCCACCAAACACTAGCACAGACATAATGTGTGGACATAGTGTGTATACTGTTCATATTGACGTCAGAGGCGCACGTGTACCGTGGCCCTATCTTCTGTGAGCTCAATTGTTTCTTGTTATTTGATTCTTTTTTTTTTTACCGCAATCTCCAGTACATTTGTCTTTTCTGGTTCAAGTTCAACTTCTCCATAAATAAATAGATAAATATATAAATAAATAAATAAATAAATAAATAAACGAACGAACGAACGAACGAACGAACGAATAAATAACTTTTACAAAAATTATCAATACATGTAAAAATTGGGTATTAAATTAAAAGCAGAAACCCCCTGCAAGGATAATAATGGTGCAGAAATACTGGATGCATACACATTTGTTGGAAAAAAACTGTCAGGTGAGGATTAAGACGTTTAGCAAAAATCTACTTACGACCGTCTAGAAATGCACACCAAAAAACACCTGACACAGTACACGTACACTCAGTGTAAGCACAGGAAACAACACAATGAACACACACAAATGGTCGCCTTTAAGCACAAGGAGGCTATCCCGAAAAAAAAGTTGCTTCGAGAAAATCGAAGGTAAAGTTTTTCGACCCTTGTTCAGTTTCTTTAAAAGACAAGGAGAGTTTTCTCTATACCCAAACAAATCTACACACCAATGAAACCAAACTTCCCCTATAGGTAAGGCAAAGCCTACTTTATGTGTTAAGTTTTCGTTTAAGTAAGAGTTTTAGGGTACTTGCAACACAATAAGGTCATAGAAGTGCCGAGGACCAGGTGTTACAAGAGAGTAACAAACACAAAAAAGGAGGAGGGAACCCCCCGAAATCTGGGTTAGCCCGATAGTCCTTAAAAGCGACCCTATAACAAGCACGGCAGACAGTTGAGTACAGTCTAAACACTGTCCAAGGCGGCCGGCCACTCCACATCCCCACATGGGGGGGGGGGGCGCAGAGAAGGACAATAGTGACATAGTATATGCATCTACAACGATGACACAGACTCTAGAACACAACACCACACGACAAACACACAGCGACGTCAAGCTACGGCAATCTAAGCATGCAAACAAACACACGCCTAGCCACAACGCCAGCACAACTCCTTTCATGGAGTCTGTCACATGGAGTCTGTCACATGGAGTCTGTCTCAGAGTTCCGAGTCACACAAAAGCAAACGACTACAACAAAGTAACCGCCCTACAGAGGCAGCAAAAAGTGTGTTTTTTTTTAACAACAAATGAACAAAAAACAGCAACACACACACACACACACACACACACACACACACACACACACACACACACACACACATACACACACACACAGAATAAAACATAAAACAAAAACACACAGACACTTAATTCTGCATCCTACAAAATCAACAAAAAGTTTTTTTTAACCAACAAATTAACATAAAAAAACAACACACACAAATACATATATAGAATAAAACACAAAACAAAAACACACAGACACTTAGTTCTTTTAGCTTTACTTTTAGTAAGCGTTTTACGACGCTCGCCAATGCATAAGGTCATATGAGCGCCAGAAGATTAGAGATGCTACAAGAAAGTAACAAACATAAAAAAGAAGAAGGGGAGATATGGATGATAGATGTTTGATAGGAAAGAAGAAGCAAACCACACCAGAGCACCCGCCAACCACCCACTGTGAGTGTGTCTGTGTGTGTGCATGTGTGTATGTGCGTGTGCGCGTGCGCGTGTGTTTCGATAAGCCAAACACAATAGGCTGAAGTAGTGAAGAAGCCACACTGAAGAATCTGTGAGCCATGCCTGACTGACTCTGAAAAATGGAACGAATGTGAACAGACAGACAGACAAACAAACAAACAGACAAATAAACAAATAAACAGACAGACAAACAGACAGCAGACAGACAGAAAAACAGACAGACACACAGACAAACAAACAGACAGACAGACAGACAGACAGACAGACAGACAGAAAAAGGCTAGGCCACAGTACTCACCAAAGGGCTGTTGGCGACTGGCTTCTCGGGGACAGGGGGCTTGACAGGCACTTGTTTGTTCATCACAGATTGGCTGGGGGAGCTCTGTGCACAGACACACACACAAGGAAAACGTTTTTGAGTTTTTGTTACACTTTTATACCATTTAGAACACTTTTTAAAGTTTTAGTAAGAAAAGTTTTGACGGCACTTGCAACACAATAAGGTCATATAAATGCCGAAGATTAGAGGTGTTACGAGAGAGTAACAAACACAAAAAAGGAGGAGGGGAGATGAGGACGATAGATGTTCGATAGGAAAGAGAAGAAGCAAACCACACCAGAGCACCCGCCAAAACCCACTGAAGCTGCTTCTGCAATCATTCAGTTTCGTGAGAGTTTCACGCACTTGCAACACAAATAGGTCACTATACAAGACTGGAGGTGTTATTAAAGAATAACAAATTTGTTAAAAAAGCAAAGAAAGAAAAGAGGAGAGAATAAGACTGACAAGATATTTCAATCATCGACACTATAGAGGAGTCCACTGGTTACAACAAAAAATCCTAACTTTTTGGATCCAATGGAAAATTGCGTGCAGGGTCTCAGAATCTACAGATCATACTGTCTAACACATCTTGTATCAAACTCATTTTTACAAAGTGCAACATGACATGCAAAAAGAGATTTGAATATTAATATACATAAACGTATAAGCAGAAGTATATTACAAAATCCAAACTTTCAGAAATAGGAATTTCTGTATTGATCCAGGAAAACAAACAGAAAGACAGACAAACAGACTGACAGACATAAGAAATAAAGCAGCATGCCACGACAATGGTTGCGAAACAAATAATGGAGGAAGAGAGGGTTGGAGGAGGGGTTGGGGGGGGTGGAGGAGGAGACGGTTGGAGGAGTAGGTGTTGGAAGAAGAGAGGGTTGGAGGAGTAGGTGTTGGAAGAAGAGAGGGTTGGAGGAGTAGGTGTTGGAAGAAGAGAGGGTTGGAGGAGTGGGTGTTGGAGGAAGAGAGGGTTGGAGGAAGAGAGGGTTGGAGGAGTAGGTGTTGGAGGAAGAGAGGGTTGGAGGAGGGTTTGTTTGTTTTTTTGGAGGGGGGGGGGAGAATTTTGGAGGAAGAGGGAGTTGGAAAAGGGGTAGGGGGGGTGTTGGAGGAAGAAAGGGTTGGAGAGGACGGAAGGGTGGAGGGGGAGGTAGGAGGGGGGAGAGAGAGAGAGAGACATCAAGCAAAAATGAAAGCAGGAACCAATAGTATGTTCTAAAATGTGAAGAATACAACCCCGGAGGTACAAAATGACCCCAGGGTGTACGGATACAGTCAACATCCCCAGAGAGCCTATTCATGAACTGTTCCCTAACATCCCCAGAGAGCCTATTCATGAACTGTTCCCTAACATCCCCAGAGAGCCTATTCATGAACTGTTCCCTAACATCCCCAG
>NW_004798519.1:55402-57019 GCF_000002075.1 Aplysia californica | reverse complement strand
GAGAGCCTATTCATGAACTGTTCTCTCAACATCCCCAGAGAGCCTATTCATGAACTGTTCTCTCAACATCCCCAGAGAGCCTATTCATGAACTGTTCTCTCAACATCCCCAGAGAGCCTATAGAGGCAGCGTCGTGAGCGAGAGACCACATACATTGACAGTGGAGGCGGTGGAGGGCTCCAGGCGGATCTGGGCCCGCTGGTGGCGCAACACTTCCTTCTGCTGGTCAGACTGGATGACCGGCGGAGGGGGCGGGGCTACGAACGTGGCTTCGCCCGACAATGCCCGGGCCGCGGTCTCTCTCTCCTTCACCTGCCGCAACTTCTCCTGGGTCGGCGGGACAGGAGTTAGATGGGGGAGGTGGAGGAGGGAGGAGAAAGGAGGGGAGGGGACGGGACGGGAGGGAGGCACACACATTAATATAAACCCAAAAAAACCCAAAACAACAACTTAAATTGGACTAGCTAAATTACAAAACAAAGACATGCCACATAAATAAAATAGTCTCAGTCCTACTCACAAACAAATGGCTCAACTCAAGACGAAATGAAATAAGAACGTAAACAATTTTTTTTAACTAACAAAAATGCTAGCACGACTCAAACAAACCATGCTGCAGTTCACAACAGACATTTCAGATGGGGAAAGGCAAAACATACCTAGAAAAAACAAAACAACTAACAACCATCACAAATAACGTCTTCCCACATATGTCTTTATAACAATGGGTTTTCTTCCCCTCTCGTTATTAACAAAAAAAACAAAAATATAAAACATGCTCTAGCCAATCTCTAGCAATTTCTTTACAATTCACACTGTCCTATCAGTTCAGGAATGAGAAATGAGAGGTGAGATAGTTCTAATTATTACCAGCAAGCTTCTAAAATCTTCACTTAGGTATAAACAACATATTAGAACACAGTAAGACAAAGACTCCTGCATATAGAAAATTACAGGACAAAAATTGCTCAGATATGTGTTAGTCCAACATTTACTTTTACCATTCTGGTATGAGTAAAAAAAAACAAAAAAGAAATCTTAAAATCCCGAAACACCATGGTTCTGTTTAAAAATGTAAAAAGGTGAAAAGATTATTCAAAAAGAAACAAATCAAAAGACCAAAATTAGTTACTAAGAAACTGAATTTCATATAATGTTAATATTAGGAAAGGATATGAAAAACTTTTTGTTTTCACAAAAAGAAAAAGGGGAAAAGAACAGACCAACAGTTTTACTCAGGGAGTATTTGTGAAGTCAGGAAGGCCCTTTGAAAAACTGTAACGATTCTACCAATTTCATGACCACGGGCCACCCTACACATTTCTCCAGAATATTCTCCAGACTAGGGTGATGATATGGAACAAGGAACAGCCACCCATGTGTTAAAACCAAGCTTGTAATTCAATGTTGATCAACGGAGAAGAGAGGGAAATTTTGAAGTGACAGTCGATATTCGTTTCAAAACTGACAAGATATTTCCCAACGATCCAAGAGAAGATAATAATACGAGTAACGATATATTGATTGTTTCAGAGTGAAAGAGTAGCCCATTAATAAGATGACAGCCAGAAAGCAGTCAGAATGATCAAGACCCCCAAAAAAAAAATATCGGGGGGG
>NW_004798519.1:52197-55302 GCF_000002075.1 Aplysia californica | reverse complement strand
TCTACTGCCATTGTTAACGGCCAAGACACATTTCTCCTTGCGAGATGAATAAAGATTGTTATTGCCATTGTCATTGTCAAAACCCTTTATTACAAACATAAAGTTTGCTTGTTGGTTTGCTGTGCCTGCGTCACACTCCGTTTCTTTTGGTTTATTATTTTGTTGTTTAGTTTAAATTGGTTTCATTGGTTATTTGTTTGGTTATATGTTTGGTTTTCTATTTGCTTTTTGTTTGAAAAGGGTAAAAAAAATATCGGGGGGGGGGAGGGCCTGCTCGTGAATTGTGAGGGGGGGGGAAGAAAGGAACATACAAGCGGCATGGTACCTTTCAACCACCCACTTACAAGAAAGGAGAGAGAAAAAAAAGGATAAAAAAGGGGGGTGAAAAGCAAAGCAATGTCTACTGGTGTCAATCACTATATATGGGGTTACAGTATTTTACAAGCACTATCAACTAGTCAGAGGATACTTGAGCACTAGAGTTATATAAATACTGTCGAACCAGTCCAACACAACCACCTATAGCTGAGGAGAAAAATCATTCTCTTGAACAGCAAAATTGTAATATGTGTCGCAACGTGGTGGAATCAGGTGCTTGACAATTTTTGGGGCATGTGGAGTTATTGGTATCAACTTAAAGCTGGCTTATTTCGCTTGTTTTCCATGAAAAGAATACATTATATTAATCTTGCTTAGAGGGCAGTCGAGATATTTGCAAAAGAAGGAAGTGGGAGTTGCCAGGTATGTATTTTAGAGCAAATAGCTGCGAAAGCTTGCAAACTAAAAATGTATACTTTTTATACCTTTTAAATAACGTTTTCCAGTAAAATCCATACAGAAATGTTTTAAATGGACATAAAAGGTGTTGAGCCAAAAAAAACAAAATTCGATTAAAATTATCAAACTGGAGAAAAAATGGCAATTTCTTCAATTTCACTCTCTGGATCTATAGCGACAACAAAGCTGGATCTTCAATTTCATTTTTTGATGAGCAACTGGTTCCACCACGTCGTGACACATAGAGAAATAAAACAGGTGGGGAAGGGGGGGGGGTTGTTTGTACAGGTGATTGTCTTAGACAGGTGGCTGTTTGAACAGGTTCAACTGTAGGCTATTGTACATGATGCTTGTTCATGCTGAACACATCCCCCCCCCCTCCCCCCATGCGACCTACATCTCATACTGACACGAGTGAGGCCAACCCAGCAGAGGAGTCTAAAAATTATTTGCATCATTGGTACTTTCATAATGTCTGGTCTATATGTGATGATCTCATAAACTTCAAATTATTTTTAAAAATCTTTTTTTCTAAAAGGGAAATGACAACCAAAAAAAAATAATAATAAACGAAGGGAAAAAAGCTGACTACAGATTGCACTCAGAAAAGCCATGAGAAAGAACTGAAAGTTTAGGCTGTTGTTATGTTTTTGAGCTGACAATAGCATTAGCATGACTCAAATATGTACTGTAAAAACATTTAAGTGTGTGTGTGTGTATGTGTGTGTGCGCGTGTACATGTGCGTGTACATGTGCGTATTCGTGGGTGTGCGTACATGTGTGAGTGTGTGTTTTTAAGTGCATGTACATGAGTGTATCTGCACATGTGTGTGCGTGTGTACATGTCTATGTGTGTATATGTACATGTGTGTGTGTGTGTGTATGTGTGTGTGTGTGTGTGTGTGTGAGTGTGTGTGTGTGTGTGAGTGTGAGTGTGTGTGTGTGTGTGAGCAAATGAGAAACAGTGGGCGGTGTGTGCATGTGCACACGTGTGTGTATGTTTACATGTGAGTGCATGTGTACATATGTTTACATCTGTGCGTGTGTGCATGTGCGTGAGTGTATGTGTGCGTGAGTGTATGTGTGCGTGAGCATATGTAACACACAAGAAGCACGTATCCAGGAAGAAGACATAGAGAGGAGAATACCTCTTCCTCCATTTCCCACTCGGCCGTTTCCTTGAGCATCTCCTGTTCCTGTCCAACCACACACAACGGCAACAGACAGAGAAAATTGTGGAGGGAGGGGAGGGGGGAAAAAACAACAGGGAACTGTAAGTCAAAAATGCCATCAACCAGAGAGTTATAGTTTTGGTTTTAGAAAGGGGTGTCACGCCACTAGCAACACAAAAAATATCACAAAGGTGCAAAAGTTCTAGACAGTAACAAACAAACAAATAAGAGATGGAGGTGAGATAAGGACGACAGATTGTCACCTCAGAATTATTTTGTCCAAAGTACTCTAAGTACACTCGGGACAAAATACTTTTGAGGCGACGAGATGTTTGACAGGAAAGAAGGAGCAAACCACACTAGAACACCCGCCACACACCCACTAAACCTAGTAGCACAAAGAGAGAGGACAGTCTAAAGCATGCAACAGACATAATATAATACTATAGCAAACACAAATCAAAATGCCCGGGGTAGGAAACTAGAAGGCAGGGGCTAAAAAGCTTCATTTTTTAAAGTTATTTGCAGACCAGTCAGAACCCAGGGCTAGTAAGAATCAAACCTCAGACCCTGCGTACTCTCCGCCGAGTACACAACCATCATGCCAAGAAAATCCCCATGTACAGTCGTTAAATGTGAGAGATGTGCCGACAAAATGAGTCGCTTTTCCTATTTTAGCCCTTTGGACATTGATTCGTCACATTTGTAGGTTGAATATATACAGTTGAATATGTACAATAATATATAAGTATGAAATAACAAAAGACATGTTAAACTTTCGTAAAATGTCATCAGTTGAAAATCGAAATTTGACGCTATATGCATCGGATTTTCACTCGATATCACTCTCCGTGAATAACTAGCGAAAAGCAACTCGTTTTGTCAACATCCCTCATAAATGAACAAAGTTTATTTCATGCGAAACAGTTTTACGTAGGAGTACATTTGTGTGAAAATAATGACTTGTCTTAGGAGTATACTTCAATATGTGGAAATCTTTTTATATTATTAAAAAAGAACCACTTGACAGGTATCTCCTACTATACCCCAGTGCAAAAAAACACAAAACATAGCGAGAGAGAGAAAGAGAGAGAGAGAAAGAGAGAGAGAGAGAGAGAGAGAGAGAGAGAGAGAGAGAGAGAGAGAGAGAGAGAGA
>NW_004798519.1:47685-49280 GCF_000002075.1 Aplysia californica | reverse complement strand
ACTAGGTAAGTAAGTAAGTAAGTAAGTAAGTAAGTAAGTAAGTAAGTAAGTAAGTAAGTAAGTAAGTAAGTAAGTAAGTAAGTAAGTAAGTAAGTAAGTATATTCAGTGTTTAAGGCCATTGGCCCACATCACATCACACAAAACACTCATTTGGTAAGTAAAGTTTCCATAATGAATGAGTACAGGTAGTAGTGCACATGTCTCTTATCATGAGTCATGTTGCTAGAGAATAATTTATAATAAGAGTTTTACAGCGCTTCAGCCCTTGCAAAACAAAAAGGTCATATAAGTGCTGTAGATTAGAGGTGTTGCAAGAGAGTAAGAAAAAAAAAAGAATGCGAAGAGATATAAGGACAACAGACGTTGGATAGGATAAAAGAAGAAAACACACCAGAGCACCCGCCAACCACTCACTAAACAACACGAGAGTCCATACACAAGGTCACAAATCTTGCTCTCAAACCGTTATAGAAAAATGTAATTGTAGACAGTTTGACACCCCCAACAACACTTCAGAGATCATTTAGGAAGCAAGCTACTTCTACCCCCTCTGTTTATTATTATTATAGTAGAGGGTTTTACGGCGCTCGCAACTGCATAAGGTCATATGAGCGCCAAGGGGTGGATGACAACAGAGAAGTCTTTAAAGGGAATCAGACTTACTCTGCTCACCTCTCTAGCTTCAACATCACAAGGTCTGCTTCGACTATCAAGGCACCCCGGAAATAGCTGGTCACATGAGAGTGACAAAACATACGAAATAAGTAGAGGAAAATGACAATATTAAGGATTAGGAAAGAAAAAGCAGCAGTTCCCTGTTGTAGATCAGGCAGTGTCATGAGCGTGACATGAATCAGCCCATTTACAATTCTACTGTGCTTGAACAAGAAATGTCCCCCCTTTGGGAATGGCCTAAAGACACTAGTCGGTGGTACTGCCCTGGGGGGGGGGGGGGGGGGGGACCTGAACACTTAATAGATCATTTAAGAGGCAAGCCGCTTCTACCCTGTCTGTCAAAGCAAAGCCACCCCGTGCTGAGAATGCTACAACGTCCTGGTAGAAAGACCATGACACTTGATAAAAATTCTACCCCCACAGGAACTGAAAACAGGTCTTCTGCATGCGACATAGTGAACGCATGTCACTCAAGGTCAAACACATACTGGTCATTGGTTAAAAAAAAAATCTTTTTAAAAATGAATGCAGTTGTACCCTGGATTCTTAAACCCAAAGCCTGAGTGTCCTCAAAAAACTGAAAATTTACATTTTTGGGGTTTTTGATCAGTGTTTTTCAGTAAAATCCATACAAAAATGTATTTTTTAACGCACATAAAAATTGATGAGCCAAAAACAGAAAAAAACAGCTCAACTAGCAGAAAAATGGCTATTTCTTTAATTTCATTACTTTGACAAGGGCTCAATTTCACCGTGATGCCACACAAAACATAAACCTGGGTATATATAAAAGACAGGTTGAAAAGTAGGTCAAAAGCAAGTTGGGACTCCTGACTTAAGCTTCTATCAAAACCACCCACAAGAACTGGATATTCAGTACATACATTTGGGTTTCCGCCCAGCGCGATAGACACCCCCC
>NW_004798519.1:40003-46949 GCF_000002075.1 Aplysia californica | reverse complement strand
CACACACACACAAGGCGTCTCGACTCACCCTGGAGATGAAGACCCCAGCGTCGCTGCGCTCGGGTGCCGAGGGGTTCCGCGCTCCTCCCTTGATGGACAGACCCAGCTTCTCCCCGGCCTCCTTGCTAATGCTCAGCTCCTGGGGACACGCAACACAACACGGAACGTCAGCATCAACAAAAGCCAGCAAACCTCGTCCATTTTGTTTTAGTTTTAGTTTTAGTAAGAGTTTTATGGCACTTGCAACACAATAAGGTCATATAAGTGCTGAAGATTAGAGGTGTTACAAGTGAGTAACAAACACAAAAAGGAGGAGGGGAGATAAAGACGATAGTTATTTGATAGGAAAGAAGAAGCCAACCACACCAGAGCACCCGCCAACCACCCACTCGTCGATTTTGAGCGTAAGAATATCTTGGTTTTAAATAAGAGTTTTACGGCGCTTGCAACACAATAAGGTCATATAAGTGCCGAAGAAACAAGAGAGTAGCAAACACAAAACAGAAGGAGAAGAGATCAGGACGATAGATGCGTAATAATTTCAGATTTGGTAAGAGGTTGACAGTGCTTGCGACACAAACTGCTGGTCGTATAGGTGCTGGAGATTAGAGAGAGGTGTTGCTAGAGACTCTAGTTTCAGTAAGAGTTTTTACGGCACTTGCAACACAGATAAGTTGTACACAAGCCGATGATAAAAAGTGTTACTAGAGTGTAACAATTACATACAAAGAAAAGAACAGGGAGAGAAAAGGACAGTAGATGTTTGATAGAAAAGAAGGAGCGAATCCCTTCATAGCACTTGTCAGCCACCGGCGGATTCTAAATAATTTTTTTTTGGGGGGGGGGGGTTGAGTAAAGAGAAGCACATCGACACAATAATGGTCATTTAGTGTTGGGAAAAAGTAAGACTGACAGACAGAAATAACAGAGAAAAAGTAAAGAAAAATAGGATCTACCAGTGGCACCCTCCAACCCCACCAACAGGCCTTATTAGCTGAACATTAAGGCGGAAAAGCATGTAAAACTCAGGGACGGAAACTGATGAGTCCAAAACTTACTGAACTATTTGTGGGCTATACAGATTGGGAAAAATACACTTATCCAATTGCATATTAGTACACATAGTAGAATGACTCACCATGGAAAGGACACTTACGGAAAATGACCGAGCAAATCAAAATTACAGATGTCTGTATATCGACGGAAAATTTCCATCCCTGAAAACTTCCACACTTTACCAACAACTGTATAGCTGCAATGGTAGATGTTTTACACCCTCATCAACACTATTTGATAATTATAGATAGACAGATAGCATTCGTATTGTGCAAATCCCCGCTCAACAGCAAGCTCTATGCGCTTCACAATCTGTACTATTACCCCAGCAGACCTGAGAGCATTCTGAAACAACCTCAACTTCTTGGGAAACATACAGTGCAAGCAGCCATTTATAGGCGCTATTTACATCAGTGAGAGCCAACTTGGAGAAGGAGTTACCAGTAGCACCCTCCAAACACCCACCAATCTAGCTGCATGAGACTACCCTGGTCTTTCATTAAGTTGTCCCTTGAACTCTCATATACTTGTTTTTTCTACATTTCATCATTAAGAAAAGAAATACAAAATCAATTTAGAATATTTTTAAAAAATTACAACAACCCAAGCACACCCAAAAAGCGGGACCTGCAACCAGCAAGGGAACTCACAGACACAGGAAATCAGAAGAAAAGAATTCCACAGGGGGAAAATAATCCGTACCAGGCAGAAGAAAATAAAATCAAAAAAAAAAGAACAAGAAAAAAGAATTGAGAGTAAATGGGAGGTGGCAGGGGCTGTGGGGAGAGAGAGGCAGCTACACTGGGGGCGTAATACAGAGACAGCTGCACAGTAACAAGTTTGAAAAGAAAGAAAAAAGAAAAAGAAAAAAAAAGTAAATGTAAAGGCGTAACGTCCCTATCAAAACTATTACGTTATTCGTGACGCACGACCTAGGAATTTAAGACTGAGCTAAATAAATGAGTTGAGAGCCTTGAAAACTCCATAAATAAAAAAAATGGCCCACGTTCAAGAATGCAAAGTCTGAGATTCGAACCAGGGCCATTTGTCCCATAGTACAGCATGATACCAACTGAGCAGCGCCCCCCCCCCCCCCCCAATTCCCTGATCTCTAAAAACAAAACAGACTATTTTTCATTTTCATTATGTAACTAAATAAGATAGAATAAAATAAACTGAATTAAAATAAATTAAAATAAAATATAAGGTAAAATAAAGTGAAATAAAATGAAATAAAAACAAGTGAAATGAAACAAACAAATCAAATCAAATCAATAAATAAAACACTATTTCTGTTTGTCTTTTCCGAAACTACGTCTGTATACAAGATGGAGTACAAGTACACAGAAACAAGTACACCTGAAGCAGAAGGCAACTACACCCACGTACAAGAAAAGGGGGGTAGCATGGGGTACTGGCCGCTAAATCTTGACGATTTGACAGGAAACTTTAGTATTGGGAAGAGTTTTACAGCAGCTTCAAATGATTAAATTGCAGGCCACTTTCTGAATACTGCTTTATTTTTGGTGAGAGAGAGCATGCTGAAATCGTTTTGTTAGTCCTGCTGGCTTGTTATCAGATATGGTGGAGAATGGTACAGGGTTGTTGTTGTTGTTGTTGTTGTTGCTGCTGTTGCTGCTGTTGCTGCTGTGGTTGTTAACTTAAATGTCTCTCGTTTTAGTTTTAGTGAGCGTTTCAAGGCACTTGCAACACAATAAGATCATATATATATAAGCTTAGATTGTCACAAGGGAGTAACAAACACTTAGAAAGAGTAGGAGAACCCACGCTTAAGTCCAGTAATGAAACCCACTAAGAGATCTGTCGGCACCCACGAAGGTTTGTGACAAAAAATGGCAAATTGAAAACTGATGACAACTGACTTGTATATCTCCACCCAAAAACGGGACAAAAACGAACAAAGATCAAGGAGTATAAATGTTGGGCATACGAACAGACAAACAAGAGAGGAGACTGGTCTGGACATCGACAAACAGGAGACGAATTTCCCAATAACAAAAATACACTACATTCCACGACACCTCAAAGACACAAGTTTCTATTCTCACAAACTTGTTAAAAACCCAAAAGTAGGTCAGTCTACAAAAAAAAACCCAATACAATAAAACAAACATTTGCGTCTTCACAAACTACCAGCGGTCAGGCGACACAAACTGATGGTAAAGGACTGTTTTTCTCATAGAAATTTTTATACATATACATAGATATTATATTATTTATATGCATAATACTTTGTTGTTAAGTACAGGCATTTCGATTAATTTTTAAGATTTTAAGATGTGGCGTCTTTTTTGATGTAATGAGCATTGAGCATTTTTTAGGAAATGGAAATGTATAAATGCTATTAATTATTATTATCATTAAGGATCATCAACTAAGCAAGACTTCCTATGACAGTCATATCAAAAGCCATTAAAAGCTCAGAATCTCCAATTAGGCGCCGCGTGATGTTGCTAATGTTGCTTTTGAAAACTGTGACATTTCCAACAGGTGCAAAATGATTACAGTGGTAGTCTGACGGTGGCCAGTGCGACATGCAATGTTACGTCATTATGTGGACTGCAGCTTAGGGGTTTGTTAGACAGCTGGCATATAGTCACCATAGCTCTCTCTTTCTCTGTCTCTGTCTCTCTCTCTCTCTCTCACTCCCTTTTAAAACTTGCTCTCTTTCACTCACTCGCTCGCTCACTTTTCTTTCTTTCGCTCAGTTTTTATCTCTACTTCCCTCTTTCTTTCACTTACTGTTGATTTCTCTTTCGATCACTTATCTTAAGTCCTTTCAAACACTCTTCAATCAACCTTGTATCTTTCACTCATCATACATAACTCGAACGACACAAAATATAAATATGGTGTGGAATCCCTTTAAAAACAAAAAAGTTCTGAATCAAAGAAAGACATTTTTTTATAAGACAACATTTGCCCCATACCTCGGTGAAATAAGGGGGGGGGGGGATGTTTCACATAAAAGAAAGGGACAATACTATCTATCCCAGTATCCCTGCATCTTCCAGTACCAAGTTTTTCCATGCACTTTACAGAGGGCAATGTACCCACCAGTATTATGATGCACTTTATGGCAGCTGGTGCACCCAGTACTGTGGTGCACTTTATGGCAGTTGGTGCACCCAGTATCTCTGTGCACTTACAAAGTGACAAACTGGGTGGACAGTAGCATCACATACATGTACACAACACATACAGACACAACACATACAGACACAACACGTCATACTCACTACACACACAGACACAAGTCACCTATATCACTAAATGGCCAAAGATTTTCCTTCAGCTATATCATTAAATGGCCAAAGATTTTCCTTCAGCTATATCAGTAGATGGCCAAAGGTTTTACTTCATCTATATCACTAAATGGCCAAAGGTTTTACTTCATCTATATCACTAAATGGCCAACGGTTTTACTTCATCTATATCACTAAATGGCCAACGGTTTTACTTCATCTATATCACTAAATGGCCAAAGGTTTTACTTCATCTATATCACTAAATGGCCAAAGGTTTTACTTCATCTATATCACTAAATGGCCAAAGGTTTTACTTCATCTATATCACTAAATGGCCAAAGATTTTACTTCAGCTATATCAGTAGATGGCCAAAGATTTTACTCAATGTAAAAAGTTCAACAATTCAGTAATATCAGTAGATGGCCAAAGGTTTTACTTCAGCTATATCACTAAATGGCCAAAGGTTTCACTCAATGAAAAAAAAAAAGTTCCTCAACTATTCAACTTCAGAAGGGGGTTAAGCATTGTATTCAATTTTTTTTAATGTTCCTCAATTCAGCTTAAGAAAATGCATAAATGATTGTACTCAATTTAAAAAAAAGGTTTCAATTGAACTTCCGTAGTTGGCCAAAATGGTTTAAAAGCCCTTCACCAGCACAGAAAAAAAAAATACAAACGGCAAAGGGGACACAACGACGTTTTTGAGAAAAATGGGGACGGGAATGAATAAGGAAGACAACAGTTTGATCTTTCAGGGGAAAAAAAAAACAGTTATAAGAATCAACAAATTCTCTCAGTCTGCTTGATTTGTAGAGATTTTGTTCAGATTTTTCCACTAACTACCTTTCATGAACCCAGGCAGAGGTGACATTTTTCTTTACAGAATAGAAAATGATTTGCCAACATAAACGGAGAACTTAAAAGAAAAGAAAGCACCTCAAAGAAAGCACCTCAACCACGTCTATAATCTGCTCAGACATAATAGTCCATAAACCGTATAACGGTATTCTTCATCTTTTCTTGTTTTCTTTTCCCTTTATTTTCGTACTAAAACAGACCTCTCCACAAATTGTTGACTTGACAAAGTAAAAAACAAGTAAAGCTCAATAAAGATTCCAACAGGTACCAAATGTTTTCAACATGCTTACAAACTATTGACGACGGTCACAAGAACGAACGGATGGTCACAAGAACGGTTACAAAATATCCAATAGTTGTCTGTGAAGTGTGAAGAAAAGCTAGAGAAAAAGTGATAATTCCAAGAAAGTTTTGATTGGTACAAGATTATATCCAGGTGGGATGGGGAGGAGGGGGGGAGGAGAGAGAGAGGATCTTGACATGTTGCTCACCAACATAAAATCTCCAACATAAATTTGTTCTGAATTCTGAAAGTGTGACAGAAATACATAACAGTAACTATAATCGCATGACAACATTTATTGAAAGAAAAGTTTCCTTTTTAACCTTAATCTATATAACATCAACAATGATTGGGAAAAATGGAAAAGTAAATAAGTGTAACCATAATCGCATGACGTCTTTTTGATAAACGCTTCATTCATAACTCCAAAATATTCTTCGCGGCAATCGCTCTGATCAAAAAAGAAAGGCCAGCCAGCAGTTTCTGAGGTATAAAATTGTCCATCATGGCAATCACTCCTGCTGCTGGCAGAGCTTTCTGTCCTCTGAAAAGTTAGCACAAAGGAAAAGTGCTGCAAGCCTCTAGATCCCTACAGCTTTATCATCCACCACTGCCATTATAACAGAACCTTCTGAACAAGATTACGGTAAATCTTTACTTGCCAATAACTCTGTCAAAAACACTTTCATTTCCACACTTCAAAACAAGATCTGGATAAATGTTCACTTGGCAATAACCTCCAAAGGAACGCTTTCACTTCCACACTTCACAACAAACATAATGGGATTACAGTGCACTTCTATCACGCGGTGCTCAAAACCAACCCAAAAACAAAAGCAAAACTCAAATCAAAGATTCATTCTCAGCACCCACATCTACTCTATCTACTACACCACCACCGCCACTGCTCTGCATCAGGGTTCATACTGAGAAGATTTTTTTTCCCAAGATTTCTCCAAGAATTCTAAAGACCAGATTTTTTTTTCCAAGACAAATAACGGGTCAATTTGGAAGAAACTTTTTCATTCAGCATGCAAAAATACATTTGGTACACTACAGACAGCGTAAAGTCAAGGTCTTCTAAACTTCGAGAAAATATTTTTACAATAGATCTAGATCTAGTTAAAAATTTGTTTTCCCAAGACTTCCAAGAATTTTGCCGACTTCCCTAAATTCCAAGAGTTTTCCATGTCTTGGAAAATAAAAAACAAAATTCCAAGAGTTTTCCAGTTTTCCAAGACTCGTACGAACCCTGCTGCATACAGAACACACTACCCAGCCCAGTTTGTGGCAACGACAGACGACAGCAGCAGTAGTAGCAGCACGGTACAGCAGTGAACCTACCTGTAGTCCAGGGGGCGGGGGGTCGTGCCTAACTTTGAGGTGGAGCTCGTAGGTCGGGGAGACCAGGGCCATGACAGCTTCCTGGTGGGTGGCCTGTCGCAGGTCTTTGTTGTTCACCTACACAGAGTGCACCAC